>NW_028118489.1:0-121000 GCF_965113295.1 Leuciscus leuciscus
AGTACCTTTTAGAGACCAATGATGCCACCATTTTAACTAACCACAAGTCTCTTATCTCTCTTGTGCAGGATCGGGAATCGGTGAGTCCGGTTCCAGGCCTCACACTAGGTGAGGCCAAAGATGTTTGGAGGAACGCAGCCCATCCAGCTCTCCAGAACAGGCATAAGGACTTATCGTGGATGGTGGCTCATGAGATCCTCCCGGTCAGGGCGGTCATGCACTCCAGAGGCATGGCCAAAAACTCCATCTGCCCACGGTCCGGATGTGGTTCCCCGGAGACCGTCTACCATCTGCTCTGGGAGTGCGGTGCTGCCAGCGGGTAGTGTCCAGATGGAATACAAGCTCGCCATCCTGGGGGTGGGTCAGGGCTTGAAGGACCTCACATCAAAACAATTTACCTCGCTCTGGCTCTCAACCATATCAAGGATGCCATCTGGACCACCAGAAACCTGCTGGTGGGGAAACGCGTTACGGTGCCCCTCCACGCGTGCGAGCAACTTATAAGATCAACGCTGCAGGAGGCGCCGGACGTCGTCATTCGGATGGGGGGGCTGGGGTCGCATGGAAAGGTCCCGGCCACCACCGTACCTGGCCGCCCGTAGATGCACCCTCACCACACCGGCTACGGGAACAGCGGGCCAGCGGGCCGGAGGGAGGGGATCTCCGCTGGGCACCGGAAGCGGGAGGTCCGGAGCCTGTTCTGGAGACCTGGAGTGAATGGACAATCTTGATAGGGACTCACCCGCGATCCTGTACAAGAGATGATGTTTTAGTTGGCATGTTTTATTGTTTTACATCATTTATTGCTATTTATTTTCATTCATTTTACCTTCTTTTAAACCAACATTTTACACACATGGACTTTCACACGACACACCACCCAATACTGATTTTTAACCCTTAATTGTGTCATTTTTGTTTTACAAGACATGTGCAATTTTTAAAAGAAAAATGAGGAAATGTAAAGAATGAAAATGTGTCAATAAACTTTTTTCGAAAGAAAAAATCTGTTCTTATCAGTTTAATATCTGATACGTGCCCTACCCGGGCACCATATATTAAATTGATTTTTGGAACTGGGAGATGGAATAGGGGCTTGCTCCGTCCACTCCACGCATCGACCCGGTATTGCAGTACTTCTGGGAACGGTGCACCCCCTTTAAAGTGTTCAATGAGAGAAGTGTTTTAGTCTTGTGTGACAGCAGATGTTCATGGAAGTAGTGTATATTGCTGTGTATGGCTGTCGTAGGTGATCATATCCAATACTGGTAACGTTGGTGTGAAAATAACAAATTCAAAAATAAATAAATAAACTCTGTTCTTATCAGTTTCATATCTGATTCGTCCACTATCCGGGGACTGCGTATTAAATCGATCTTTGGCTCATGGAGCCGGTTCCGGAGCATGAAAAAAAGAAAAGAAGAAAAAAAAGAAGCCCGTCACTGCACATTTTTGATGTCTCTCTTATCTCTTGGAGTCTTTTGCTAACGAGCTGATGAGTTGAATCAGGTGTGTGTTCGATTGTCCGACCGTTGGTGAGGATTGCGAAGAGGGACAGGTGCCTCTGACTGGAGGCCTGGGAATTCATACTTACCTGGCAGGGGAGACACCATGATCAGGGAGGTGGTTCACCCAGGGCGAGGCTCGGCCATTGCACTCCGGTTGTGCTGACCCCTGCGAATTCCCCAAATGTGGGAATCTCGACTGCATAATTTATGGTAGTGGGGGACTGCGTTCGCGCTCTCCCCTGGACACACACACTGGTTAAAAGAGCAGATTGTTAAAGCTCCAATCATTTTTCCTTCTTCTCCTGATGGTTGATGAAACCTTGGAAGTCCAGAGAACCGAACTGCAGTGGTTGATTGAGAGATAGAAAACAACCTGGGAGGCTTGTTTTTTTTTTCTTCTTTTTTTTTCATTCTTCACATAATCTCCAATATTTAACGAACGCTTTGATTGACAGCAGTGGTCCAAAGTTGTTCAGAATGAGGAGTTCTATCATGTGGTATGAATACCTTGTGCACGTGTGAAAAATCACGTGATACACAGTCGTCTATGGCCGTATTCAAGTTGTTGTTTTTTTCTGTTTACAGCGCCACCAAGTGGCCAGTCGCCACATCCCTTTTCACGTGACCACAGGCTGAGCCCGTACACAGGTGTACCCACTTGGGTGTAATTGTCTCTTTGCCGTCGGAGAGTTATAGCCTTTCAAGTAAAGCCCGCCTCGCCCACCGCCAACGTCTTGGCGTCCCGTCGCCAACGTGAATCGAAATTCCGACTTTTTTCCCGGTCACTGTCGGCAGTCAGACTCCAGAGAATCTTTCGGCACCGCTTTGGGTCAGATTGGGCAAACGACCCAGGACTACTGTGCAAAAGTAGGTTTTTCGGAAAATCCCAAATACCCGAAAATCTCGCCAGCGCGACCATCCGATCCGAGGCGTGCGTCTCGTTCGGCCCGAGCCAAGGATTCCGGTGATGTAAGACACTTGGGTCTGCGACGGACGGTTTAGGAGTTACGAGCCATTCCGTGCTTTTGAACGATGATGATCCAAAATCCCAGGTTGCACTCCAAAGTGTCGTGTTGTGCACTCCGTTGTGATCCGTTTTCGGTGAGCTTGTTTGTTGGCGACCTTAGGCCCTCTCGCCGCGGCCCAGGTGGGCGTGGCCTTTGGCGGCTCCCCCGCCTCGGCGTCATTGCGGCATCGCTTCTCGGCCTTTTGGCTAAGATCAAGTGTAGTATCTGTTCTTATCAGTTTAATATCTGATACGTGCCCTACCCGGGCACCATATATTAAATTGATTTTTGGAACTGGGAGATGGAATAGGGACTTGCTCCGTCCACTCCACGCATCGACCCGGTATTGCAGTACTTCTGGGAACGGTGCACCCCCTTTAAAGTGTTCAATGAGAGAAGTGTTTTAGTCTTGTGTGACAGCAGATGTTCATGGAAGTAGTGTATATTGCTGTGTATGGCTGTCGTAGGTGATCATATCCAATACTGGTAACGGTGGTGTGAAAATAACAAATTCAAAAATAAATAAATAAACTCTGTTCTTATCAGTTTCATATCTGATTCGTCCACTATCCGGGGACTGCGTATTAAATCGATCTTTGGCTCATGGAGCCGGTTCCGGAGCATGAAAAAAAGAAAAGAAGAAAAAAAAGAAGCCCGTCACTGCACATTTTTGATGTCTCTCTTATCTCTTGGAGTCTTTTGCTAACGAGCTGATGAGTTGAATCAGGTGTGTGTTCGATTGTCCGACCGTTGGTGAGGATTGCGAAGAGGGACAGGGTGCCTCTGACTGGAGGCCCGGGAATTCATACTTACCTGGCAGGGGAGACACCATGATCAGGGAGGTGGTTCACCCAGGGCGAGGCTCGGCCATTGCACTCCGGTTGTGCTGATCCCTGCGAATTCCCCAAATGTGGGAATCTCGACTGCATAATTTATGGTAGTGGGGGACTGCGTTCGCGCTCTCCCCTGGACACACACACTGGTTAAAAGAGCAGATTGTTAAAGCTCCAATCATTTTTCCTTCTTCTCCTGATGGTTGATGAAACCTTGGAAGTCCAGAGAACCGAACTGCAGTGGTTGATTGAGAGATAGAAAACAACCTGGGAGGCTTGTTTTTTTTTTCTTCTTTTTTTTTCATTCTTCACATAATCTCCAATATTTAACGAACGCTTTGATTGACAGCAGTGGTCCAAAGTTGTTCAGAATGAGGAGTTCTATCATGTGGTATGAATACCTTGTGCACGTGTGAAAAATCACGTGATACACAGTCGTCTATGGCCGTATTCAAGTTGTTGTTTTTTTCTGTTTACAGCGCCACCAAGTGGCCAGTCGCCACATCCCTTTTCACGTGACCACAGGCTGAGCCCGTACACAGGTGTACCCACTTGGGTGTAATTGTCTCTTTGCCGTCGGAGAGTTATAGCCTTTCAAGTAAAGCCCGCCTCGCCCACCGCCAACGTCTTGGCGTCCCGTCGCCAACGTGAATCGAAATTCCGACTTTTTTCCCGGTCACTGTCGGCAGTCAGACTCCAGAGAATCTTTCGGCACCGCTTTGGGTCAGATTGGGCAAACGACCCAGGACTACTGTGCAAAAGTAGGTTTTTCGGAAAATCCCAAATACCCGAAAATCTCGCCAGCGCGACCATCCGATCCGAGGCGTGCGTCTCGTTCGGCCCGAGCCAAGGATTCCGGTGATGTAAGACACTTGGGTCTGCGACGGACGGTTTAGGAGTTACGAGCCATTCCGTGCTTTTGAACGATGATGATCCAAAATCCCAGGTTGCACTCCAAAGTGTCGTGTTGTGCACTCCGTTGTGATCCGTTTTCGGTGAGCTTGTTTGTTGGCGACCTTAGGCCCTCTCGCCGCGGCCCAGGTGGGCGTGGCCTTTGGCGGCTCCCCCGCCTCGGCGTCATTGCGGCATCGCTTCTCGGCCTTATGGCTAAGATCAAGTGTAGTATCTGTTCTTATCAGTTTAATATCTGATACGTGCCCTACCCGGGCACCATATATTAAATTGATTTTTGGAACTGGGAGATGGAATAGGGGCTTGCTCCGTCCACTCCACGCATCGACCCGGTATTGCAGTACTTCTGGGAACGGTGCACCCCCTTTAAAGTGTTCAATGAGAGAAATGTTTTAGTCTTGTGTGACAGCAGATGTTCATGGAAGTAGTGTATATTGCTGTGTATGGCTGTCGTAGGTGATCATATCCAATACTGGTAACGGTGGTGTGAAAATAACAAATTCAAAAATAAATAAATAAATAAATAAACTCTGTTCTTATCAGTTTCATATCTGATTCGTCCACTATCCGGGGACTGCGTATTAAATCGATCTTTGGCTCATGGAGCCGGTTCCGGAGCATGAAAAAAAGAAAAGAAGAAAAAAAAGAAGCCCGTCACTGCACATTTTTCATGTCTCTCTTATCTCTTGGAGTCTTTTGCTAACGAGCTGATGAGTTGAATCAGGTGTGTGTTCGATTGTCCGACCGTTGGTGAGGATTGCGAAGAGGGACAGGGTGCCTCTGACTGGAGGCCTGGGAATTCATACTTACCTGGCAGGGGAGACACCATGATCAGGGAGGTGGTTCACCCAGGGCGAGGCTCGGCCATTGCACTCCGGTTGTGCTGACCCCTGCGAATTCCCCAAATGTGGGAATCTTGACTGCATAATTTATGGTAGTGGGGGACTGCGTTCGCGCTCTCCCCTGGACACACACACTGGTTAAAAGAGCAGATTGTTAAAGCTCCAATCATTTTTCCTTCTTCTCCTGATGGTTGATGAAACCTTGGAAGTCCAGAGAACCGAACTGCAGTGGTTGATTGAGAGATAGAAAACAACCTGGGAGGCTTGTTTTTTTTTTCTTCTTTTTTTTTCATTCTTCACATAATCTCCAATATTTAACGAACGCTTTGATTGACAGCAGTGGTCCAAAGTTGTTCAGAATGAGGAGTTCTATCATGTGGTATGAATACCTTGTGCACGTGTGAAAAATCACGTGATACACAGTCGTCTATGGCCGTATTCAAGTTGTTGTTTTTTTCTGTTTACAGCGCCACCAAGTGGCCAGTCGCCACATCCCTTTTCACGTGACCACAGGCTGAGCCCGTACACAGGTGTACCCACTTGGGTGTAATTGTCTCTTTGCCGTCGGAGAGTTATAGCCTTTCAAGTAAAGCCCGCCTCGCCCACCGCCAACGTCTTGGCGTCCCGTCGCCAACGTGAATCGAAATTCCGACTTTTTTCCCGGTCACTGTCGGCAGTCAGACTCCAGAGAATCTTTCGGCACCGCTTTGGGTCAGATTGGGCAAACGACCCAGGACTACTGTGCAAAAGTAGGTTTTTCGGAAAATCCCAAATACCCGAAAATCTCGCCAGCGCGACCATCCGATCCGAGGCGTGCGTCTCGTTCGGCCCGAGCCAAGGATTCCGGTGATGTAAGACACTTGGGTCTGCGACGGACGGTTTAGGAGTTACGAGCCATTCCGTGCTTTTGAACGATGATGATCCAAAATCCCAGGTTGCACTCCAAAGTGTCGTGTTGTGCACTCCGTTGTGATCCGTTTTCGGTGAGCTTGTTTGTTGGCGACCTTAGGCCCTCTCGCCGCGGCCCAGGTGGGCGTGGCCTTTGGCGGCTCCCCCGCCTCGGCGTCATTGCGGCATTGCTTCTCGGCCTTTTGGTTAAGATCAAGTGTAGTATCTGTTCTTATCAGTTTAATATCTGATACGTGCCCTACCCGGGCACCATATATTAAATTGATTTTTGGAACTGGGAGATGGAATAGGGGCTTGCTCCGTCCACTCCACGCATCGACCCGGTATTGCAGTACTTCTGGGAACGGTGCACCCCCTTTAAAGTGTTCAGTGAGAGAAATGTTTTAGTCTTGTGTGACAGCAGATGTTCATGGAAGTAGTGTATATTGCTGTGTATGGCTGTCGTAGGTGATCATATCCAATACTGGTAACGGTGGTGTGAAAATAACAAATTCAAAAATAAATAAATAAATAAATAAACTCTGTTCTTATCAGTTTCATATCTGATTCGTCCACTATCCGGGGACTGCGTATTAAATCGATCTTTGGCTCATGGAGCCGGTTCCGGAGCATGAAAAAAAGAAAAGAAGAAAAAAAAGAAGCCCGTCACTGCACATTTTTGATGTCTCTCTTATCTCTTGGAGTCTTTTGCTAACGAGCTGATGAGTTGAATCAGGTGTGTGTTCGATTGTCCGACCGTTGGTGAGGATTGCGAAGAGGGACAGGGTGCCTCTGACTGGAGGCCCGGGAATTCATACTTACCTGGCAGGGGAGACACCATGATCAGGGAGGTGGTTCACCCAGGGCGAGGCTCGGCCATTGCACTCCGGTTGTGCTGACCCCTGCGAATTCCCCAAATGTGGGAATCTCGACTGCATAATTTATGGTAGTGGAGGACTGCGTTCGCGCTCTCCCCTGGACACACACACTGGTTAAAAGAGCAGATTGTTAAAGCTCCAATCATTTTTCCTTCTTCTCCTGATGGTTGATGAAACCTTGGAAGTCCAGAGAACCGAACTGCAGTGGTTGATTGAGAGATAGAAAACAACCTGGGAGGCTTGTTTTTTTTTTCTTCTTTTTTTTTCATTCTTCACATAATCTCCAATATTTAACGAACGCTTTGATTGACAGCAGTGGTCCAAAGTTGTTCAGAATGAGGAGTTCTATCATGTGGTATGAATACCTTGTGCACGTGTGAAAAATCACGTGATACACAGTCGTCTATGGCCGTATTCAAGTTGTTGTTTTTTTCTGTTTACAGCGCCACCAAGTGGCCAGTCGCCACATCCCTTTTCACGTGACCACAGGCTGAGCCCGTACACAGGTGTACCCACTTGGGTGTGATTGTCTCTTTGCCGTCGGAGAGTTATAGCCTTTCAAGTAAAGCCCGCCTCGCCCACCGCCAACGTCTTGGCGTCCCGTCGCCAACGTGAATCGAAATTCCGACTTTTTTCCCGGTCACTGTCGGCAGTCAGACTCCAGAGAATCTTTCGGCACCGCTTTGGGTCAGATTGGGCAAACGACCCAGGACTACTGTGCAAAAGTAGGTTTTTCGGAAAATCCCAAATACCCGAAAATCTCGCCAGCGCGACCATCCGATCCGAGGTGTGCGTCTCGTTCGGCCCGAGCCAAGGATTCCGGTGATGTAAGACACTTGGGTCTGCGACGGACGGTTTAGGAGTTACGAGCCATTCCGTGCTTTTGAACGATGATGATCCAAAATCCCAGGTTGCACTCCAAAGTGTCGTGTTGTGCACTCCGTTGTGATCCGTTTTCGGTGAGCTTGTTTGTTGGCGACCTTAGGCCCTCTCGCCGCGGCCCAGGTGGGCGTGGCCTTTGGCGGCTCCCCCGCCTCGGCGTCATTGCGGCATCGCTTCTCGGCCTTTTGGCTAAGATCAAGTGTAGTATCTGTTCTTATCAGTTTAATATCTGATACGTGCCCTACCCGGGCACCATATATTAAATTGATTTTTGGAACTGGGAGATGGAATAGGGGCTTGCTCCGTCCACTCCACGCATCGACCCGGTATTGCAGTACTTCTGGGAACGGTGCACCCCCTTCAAAGTGTTCAATGAGAGAAGTGTTTTAGTCTTGTGTGACAGCAGATGTTCATGGAAGTAGTGTATATTGCTGTGTATGGCTGTCGTAGGTGATCATATCCAATACTGGTAACGGTGGTGTGAAAATAACAAATTCAAAAATAAATAAATAAATAAATAAACTCTGTTCTTATCAGTTTCATATCTGATTCGTCCACTATCCGGGGACTGCGTATTAAATCGATCTTTGGCTCATGGAGCCGGTTCCGGAGCATGAAAAAAAGAAAAGAAGAAAAAAAAGAAGCCCGTCACTGCACATTTTTGATGTCTCTCTTATCTCTTGGAGTCTTTTGCTAACGAGCTGATGAGTTGAATCAGGTGTGTGTTCGATTGTCCGACCGTTGGTGAGGATTGCGAAGAGGGACAGGGTGCCTCTGACTGGAGGCCCGGGAATTCATACTTACCTGGCAGGGGAGACACCATGATCAGGGAGGTGGTTCACCCAGGGCGAGGCTCGGCCATTGCACTCCGGTTGTGCTGACCCCTGCGAATTCCCCAAATGTGGGAATCTCGACTGCATAATTTATGGTAGTGGGGGACTGCGTTCGCGCTCTCCCCTGGACACACACACTGGTTAAAAGAGCAGATTGTTAAAGCTCCAATCATTTTTCCTTCTTCTCCTGATGGTTGATGAAACCTTGGAAGTCCAGAGAACCGAACTGCAGTGGTTGATTGAGAGATAGAAAACAACCTGGGAGGCTTGTTTTTTTTTTCTTCTTTTTTTTTCATTCTTCACATAATCTCCAATATTTAACGAACGCTTTGATTGACAGCAGTGGTCCAAAGTTGTTCAGAATGAGGAGTTCTATCATGTGGTATGAATACCTTGTGCACGTGTGAAAAATCACGTGATACACAGTCGTCTATGGCCGTATTCAAGTTGTTGTTTTTTTCTGTTTACAGCGCCACCAAGTGGCCAGTCGCCACATCCCTTTTCACGTGACCACAGGCTGAGCCCGTACACAGGTGTACCCACTTGGGTGTAATTGTCTCTTTGCCGTCGGAGAGTTATAGCCTTTCAAGTAAAGCCCGCCTCGCCCACCGCCAACGTCTTGGCGTCCCGTCGCCAACGTGAATCGAAATTCCGACTTTTTTCCCGGTCACTGTCGGCAGTCAGACTCCAGAGAATCTTTCGGCACCGCTTTGGGTCAGATTGGGCAAACGACCCAGGACTACTGTGCAAAAGTAGGTTTTTCGGAAAATCCCAAATACCCGAAAATCTCGCCAGCGCGACCATCCGATCCGAGGCGTGCGTCTCGTTCGGCCCGAGCCAAGGATTCCGGTGATGTAAGACACTTGGGTCTGCGACGGACGGTTTAGGAGTTACGAGCCATTCCGTGCTTTTGAACGATGATGATCCAAAATCCCAGGTTGCACTCCAAAGTGTCGTGTTGTGCACTCCGTTGTGATCCGTTTTCGGTGAGCTTGTTTGTTGGCGACCTTAGGCCCTCTCGCCGCGGCCCAGGTGGGCGTGGCCTTTGCCGGCTCCCCCGCCTCGGCGTCATTGCGGCATCGCTTCTCGGCCTTTTGGCTAAGATCAAGTATCTGGTCAGACGGTTGAGACTGCGATCGCCTCTTGGAGGTTTTTCCGGCTTGGGTCGTTCAGTGGCTTGAGCCTCAAACTTTTGAGAGGTATATTGGCAGTGCCTTTTATCGGACGACTTGGTTTTCCAAGGAATCTTTTGGTTTTAAGGTAAGTTATTTATTTATTTATTTATTATTGGTTTTTAAGGTTTTTTATTTTAAAAGCTGTTGGTGCCTCCACCATGTCGGCTGCTCGTGCCGGCATGCGGAGGCACCACAGCGTGCGCTTTTTATTTAAAGAGGTGGATGGTAAGCTCCTGGGGTTGTCACGTCTTGACTTCTCCAGGAAGCTGATCCAGAAAGCCCTCAATTTTAGACCTGATGACTTGAACTGCCTAGTTACTCTCCCCCTGAACAAAGGTTTTGATTTAAGTTTTAAAAGTGCTTCCCTGTTAATTGAATTCTGGCAAAGGTTTGATGCATGCAAAGCCCAATTCTCTATGTTTACTGTGGAGAAACTTTCTGACAATTCACTAAAAACTGTGATTGTCAGAATGTTTAATGAAACAGTGAATGGGGAGGACATTTGTGTCTGGTTGGGCAGATTTTGCACTGTTCGGGGTCAACCAGTCAAAGTGTTAGATGAAGATGGTATCTGGAATTGCTCCTGGCGAATTCCCATTAAACAATGGGAAGACGCCGGGGGCTACCAGGGCCTGAAGCATCTGCCTTCTATGATTGTGTTGGGAGAGAACAGAGGCTACATTCACTACCAAGGAATGCCTAAACTGTGTAGGAAGTGTGGGAGAATAGGGCATTTAGCCGATGCATGCAAGGAATTAACATGTGGGAAGTGTAGAGGAATTGGTCACATCTTTGAGGAATGTACCATTGGCAGAAGGTGTAATCTTTGTGGTGAAACCGACCATCTCTACAGAGATTGCCCCAAAAGCTTTGCCAACAAATTGAAAGGCAACAAAATGGCCGCCCCACCCAAGGAGCAAACAAAAGAACAAAGAGAGGAAGAGGCGGGCCCTGAGGTTTTGGCGGGAATTTCACATTCCCAGCCAGCCTCAGGGATTGGACAAGGAGGAGGAAGTGGGGCGGCCTCAGTTGCAGAGAGAGAGAAAGAGCAGAGGGAGGAAACCACCCCCCAGGGAAAAATAAGTGGAAACAAAATGGAGGATGGAGAGGGGGAAACGGTTTCCTCCCTTGAAACCGTGTCTGAGGTTAGTATGTCAACAAGTGGGAATGAAACTGATTGCTCTTTTCCCAATGCTCAAGTGCAGAAAAGAACTGCGAGATCTCCTCTGGTTCAAACAGAGGAGAAAAAGCTGCGGGTAGCGCATCGGCTAGATAGTTCCCCCATGGAAGATCTAGACCGTATGTGGCCCGCAGAATCTCCAAATGAAGTCTCTTTTCTGCATTTCAAGCTAAGAACATCGTCGCCAAAGGAGTCGCAAGAGGTCCTCTCTGCGAGCCCTGAGGCGTCAAGCACTTGCCCCCTTGATCCCAGGTTCTCTGGGCAAAAGGAAAGGCAAGTGCAACAAGATGTAACATGATTTTAATTATATCTCTGTAGTCCCATGGTTTTCTTTTAAATGTCTCACACCTTTTTAACCATACTGCTCATGGCTCTCACTATCTCTACAATCAATGTGAGAAGTGTGAAGAGCAATATACGAGCACAGAGCGTGTTATCCCTTTTAATATCTTTTAAGTCAGATGTGTTTTTATTGCAAGAATGTGGTCTGCCTTTTTTAACAAATTACAGGAAGTGGGAGGAGATTTGGACCCCAGGACCTTCCATCTGGTGTGGGTCCAATTTTAACAAAAATGACGGTGTTGCTATTTTAATTAAAAATCCCAATGTTTTGGTGAAGGGCAGCACTGTGGTGAGGGATGGGCGGGCAATTTTAGCTAATCTGACTTTTTTAGGTAAGGATTTTAACATTTTAAATGTGTATGGTTTTACAGGAAAAAACAATAGGTATGAGCTTTTAGAAGACCTGCAGCCCCACATGCTAGGTAGGGCTCCCCTAGTGGTAGCAGGGGATTTTAATTGTGTTTTAACAAGAAAGGATAGAAAGAGGGTAGGAGAGGATTTTAAGGTCGACAAGACATCGGTTTTATTACAAAACATAGTCAAAGATTTTAAGTTAGTTGACTGCTTTAAAACAATGCATCAAAGAGAGGAGGGCTTCACCTGGTTCAGTGGTGATGGCGCCAGAGCCTCTCGAATTGACTACGTTTTTACAAGGGACTGCCCGCCGACCGATGCTACATTGACCCCCCTCTTCTTTTCTGATCACATGATGCTTTCCTGCACCCTTTCACTACCCACGGGTGTGACTGTAGGGGGAGGGCTGTGGAAGCTGAACTGCTCCCTATTAGAGGATGAGGAAGTGGTTGAAGAATATAGGGAGCAGTTCAGCCAATGGCAGACCCTCCAGGACTTTTACGACTCACGTGCACAGTGGTGGGAGATGGTGAAACAAAGGACAGGACGGTTTTTTAAACAAATTGGAAAAGAAAAAAAGAACAAAGAAAAAAGACGCATGATGGGGCTGCAAAAAAGATTGCAGAGATATTTTAACCTTTTAAACAGTGGATTGGATTTTACAAATGAAATCAAAGAAGTAAAGAAAGAAATGTCAGATTTGTCCGAAACTCAGAGTAGAGGTGTCATTTTAAGATGTAAGGAGAGAGAAATAGAAGAAGGGGAAAAGTGTACTAGATATTTTTTTAAAAAGACAATAACACGGGGAGGGTCGATTAATACTTTAAAAACGTTTACAGGGGGGGAAGTAAATACAACAGATCAGATTTTAGGGGAAATTGAAAATTTTTACAATAATTTATATAGTATTAAAGAGGTACACAATGGCATCTTAGAGGAAGTTTTAGGGTTTTTAGACAAAAAGGTAAAGAGTCCAGATGTGCTTTTATCCCAGGATTTTACTCTTTTAGAAATGCACAAAGCACTAAAAGGTTTTAAAAAGGGGAAGTCCCCAGGCATGGATGGACTCCCCTTTGAGTTTTATCTGACTTTCTGGGACATTTTAGCACACGACTTATTGACAGTTTTTAAAGAATTTGAGACTCTTGACAGACTTCCGGACAGCTTTAGAGTAGGGATAGTTACTCTACTACACAAAAAAGGAGACAAGACTGACTTGAGAAACTGGCGACCAATCACTCTTTTAAATTATGATTGTAAACTTTTTAGTAAGATTTTAGCTACACGTATGTCGACTGTTTTAGAGGACGTAATCCACCTGGATCAAGCATGCGCTGTGCCCGGCAGGAAGATCACGGACAGCCTGGTACTGATCAGAGACGCCATCTGTTTTGCGAGAGACAGAAACATTCGGCTAGTAGTCCTAAATTTAGATTTCGAAAAAGCCTTTGACCGCGTCTCGCACCAGTACCTGCTTCAGGTACTGGGAAAAATGGGTTTTCCTGGGAGGTTTATAGCCTGGGTGGGATTGCTTTACAACGATCTGTCTAGCAGGATTTCGGTTAATGGGCATTTATCCAAAGCTGTAAAACTCTACAGCGGCGTCCGTCAGGGGTGTCCTTTATCTCCCCTTCTGTATGTGGCTTGCATTGAGCCACTGGCACAAATCTTGAGAAGGGACAAATGGATTAAAGGACTAGACATCCCCGGAACTGGTGGACTGACGGCGACCTGTGTTTTATATATGGATGACGTGACCCTTTTAGCGACTGACCTTTTATCAGTACGAAGAGCAATGGACTTGACTGACTGGTACGGTCGGGCCTCGGGCGCCAAGCTCAATAGGAGTAAGTCCGAGGCCCAGCTCTTCGGGCCGTGGGGTGACGTGGACACAGGTGGACTTGATTTGAATTTTAAAGACAATAACATGAAAATTTTAGGAGTCAAATTTGACAAAGAGGGTGGAGGACAGGGAAACTGGACTGACATGTTAGGGAAAGTTAGGCAAAGACTGGGGTTTTGGGGACTAAGACAATTGACGTTAGAAGGCAAGATTTTAATTTTTAAATCCGTGATTTTACCACTGATTTTACTTGTCTGTTCTGTTTTTAGTCCCCCAAGACGATTCCTGGCCAACCTGGAGAGGGCGGTATTTTATTTCCTGTGGGGGTCCAAGTGGGAACGACTAAAGAGGGAGGTCGTCAAAAAGAAAAAAGAGAATGGCGGAAAAGGCCTCCCAGACCCCCACCTGTTTTTAGGCAGCCGCTTTGCCGCCCTCCACATCCAATACGCCCTGACCCCATCCAGAGAACACAAGACAGCAGCCATGACCCGATTCTGGATGGGGTCTTACCTAAGAACTTTGAAAATTTTACCCATTGATCTTAAATGTCCAGTGTCTTTTAACTTGCCTAAAGAATACAGTTTTATAAAGAAATTTTTTAAAAAGTACCTTTTAGAGACCACTGATGCCACCATTTTAACTAACCACAAGTCTCTTATCTCTCTTGTGCAGGATCGGGAATCGGTGAGTCCGGTTCCAGGCCTCACACTAGGTGAGGCCAAAGACGTTTGGAGGAACGCAGCCCACCCAGCTCTCCAGAACAGGCATAAGGACTTATCGTGGATGGTGGCTCATGAGATCCTCCCGGTCAGGGCGGTCATGCACTCCAGAGGCATGGCCAAAAACTCCATCTGCCCACGGTCCGGATGTGGTTCCCCGGAGACCGTCTACCATCTGCTCTGGGAGTGCGGTGCTGCGCGGGACCTGTGGGCCAGGACCAGCCCCCTGGTTTTCCCGTGCCTGCCAGCGGGTAGTGTCCAGATGGAATACAAGCTCGCCATCCTGGGGGTGGGTCAGGGCTTGAAGGACCTCACATCAAAACAATTTACCTCGCTCTGGCTCACCCTCAACCATATCAAGGATGCCATCTGGACCACCAGAAACCTGCTGGTGGGGAAACGCGTTACGGTGCCCCTCCACGCGTGCGAGCAACTTATAAGATCAACGCTGCAGGAGGCGCCGGACGTCGTCATTCGGATGGGGGGGCTGGGGTCGCACGGAAAGGTCCCGGCCACCACCGTACCTGGCCGCCCGTAGATGCACCCTCACCACACCGGCTACGGGAACAGCGGGCCAGCGGGCCGGAGGGAGGGGATCTCCGCTGGGCACCGGAAGCGGGAGGTCCGGAGCCTGTTCTGGAGACCTGGAGTGAATGGACAATCTTGATAGGGACTCACCCGCGATCCTGCACAAGAGATGATGTTTTAGTTGGCATGTTTTATTGTCTTATATCTTTTATTTCTATTTAATTTCATCCATTTTACCTTTCTTTTAAACCAAGCATTTTTACATACATGGACTTTTACACGACACACCACACAAAGCTGTTTTTTAAATGTTAAATGTGTCATTTTTGTTTTAAAGACGTGTATTGTTTAAAAGAAAAAATGTGAAAATGAAATGAAAATGTGACAATAAACTTTTTTCGAAAGAAAAATCTGTTCTTATCAGTTTAATATCTGATACGTGCCCTACCCGGGCACCATATATTAAATTGATTTCTGGAACTGGGAGATGGAATAGGGGCTTGCTCCGTCCACTCCACGCATCGACCCGGTATTGCAGTACTTCTGGGAACGGTGCACCCCCTTCAAAGTGTTCAATGAGAGAAGTGTTTTAGTCTTGTGTGACAGCAGATGTTCATGGAAGTAGTGTATATTGCTGTGTATGGCTGTCGTAGGTGATCATATCCAATACTGGTAACGGTGGTGTGAAAATAACAAATTCAAAAATAAATAAATAAATAAATAAACTCTGTTCTTATCAGTTTCATATCTGATTCGTCCACTATCCGGGGACTGCGTATTAAATCGATCTTTGGCTCATGGAGCCGGTTCCGGAGCATGAAAAAAAGAAAAGAAGAAAAAAAAGAAGCCCGTCACTGCACATTTTTGATGTCTCTCTTATCTCTTGGAGTCTTTTGCTAACGAGCTGATGAGTTGAATCAGGTGTGTGTTCGATTGTCCGACCGTTGGTGAGGATTGCGAAGAGGGACAGGGTGCCTCTGACTGGAGGCCCGGGAATTCATACTTACCTGGCAGGGGAGACACCATGATCAGGGAGGTGGTTCACCCAGGGCGAGGCTCGGCCATTGCACTCCGGTTGTGCTGACCCCTGCGAATTCCCCAAATGTGGGAATCTCGACTGCATAATTTATGGTAGTGGGGGACTGCGTTCGCGCTCTCCCCTGGACACACACACTGGTTAAAAGAGCAGATTGTTAAAGCTCCAATCATTTTTCCTTCTTCTCCTGATGGTTGATGAAACCTTGGAAGTCCAGAGAACCGAACTGCAGTGGTTGATTGAGAGATAGAAAACAACCTGGGAGGCTTGTTTTTTTTTTCTTCTTTTTTTTTCATTCTTCACATAATCTCCAATATTTAACGAACGCTTTGATTGACAGCAGTGGTCCAAAGTTGTTCAGAATGAGGAGTTCTATCATGTGGTATGAATACCTTGTGCACGTGTGAAAAATCACGTGATACACAGTCGTCTATGGCCGTATTCAAGTTGTTGTTTTTTTCTGTTTACAGCGCCACCAAGTGGCCAGTCGCCACATCCCTTTTCACGTGACCACAGGCTGAGCCCGTACACAGGTGTACCCACTTGGGTGTAATTGTCTCTTTGCCGTCGGAGAGTTATAGCCTTTCAAGTAAAGCCCGCCTCGCCCACCGCCAACGTCTTGGCGTCCCGTCGCCAACGTGAATCGAAATTCCGACTTTTTTCCCGGTCACTGTCGGCAGTCAGACTCCAGAGAATCTTTCGGCACCGCTTTGGGTCAGATTGGGCAAACGACCCAGGACTACTGTGCAAAAGTAGGTTTTTCGGAAAATCCCAAATACCCGAAAATCTCGCCAGCGCGACCATCCGATCCGAGGCGTGCGTCTCGTTCGGCCCGAGCCAAGGATTCCGGTGATGTAAGACACTTGGGTCTGCGACGGACGGTTTAGGAGTTACGAGCCATTCCGTGCTTTTGAACGATGATGATCCAAAATCCCAGGTTGCACTCCAAAGTGTCGTGTTGTGCACTCCGTTGTGATCCGTTTTCGGTGAGCTTGTTTGTTGGCGACCTTAGGCCCTCTCGCCGCGGCCCAGGTGGGCGTGGCCTTTGGCGGCTCCCCCGCCTCGGCGTCATTGCGGCATCGCTTCTCGGCCTTTTGGCTAAGATCAAGTGTAGTATCTGTTCTTATCAGTTTAATATCTGATACGTGCCCTACCCGGGCACCATATATTAAATTGATTTTTGGAACTGGGAGATGGAATAGGGGCTTGCTCCGTCCACTCCACGCATCGACCCGGTATTGCAGTACTTCTGGGAACGGTGCACCCCCTTCAAAGTGTTCAATGAGAGAAGTGTTTTAGTCTTGTGTGACAGCAGATGTTCATGGAAGTAGTGTATATTGCTGTGTATGGCTGTCGTAGGTGATCATATCCAATACTGGTAACGGTGGTGTGAAAATAACAAATTCAAAAATAAATAAATAAATAAATAAACTCTGTTCTTATCAGTTTCATATCTGATTCGTCCACTATCCGGGGACTGCGTATTAAATCGATCTTTGGCTCATGGAGCCGGTTCCGGAGCATGAAAAAAAGAAAAGAAGAAAAAAAAGAAGCCCGTCACTGCACATTTTTGATGTCTCTCTTATCTCTTGGAGTCTTTTGCTAACGAGCTGATGAGTTGAATCAGGTGTGTGTTCGATTGTCCGACCGTTGGTGAGGATTGCGAAGAGGGACAGGGTGCCTCTGACTGGAGGCCCGGGAATTCATACTTACCTGGCAGGGGAGACACCATGATCAGGGAGGTGGTTCACCCAGGGCGAGGCTCGGCCATTGCACTCCGGTTGTGCTGACCCCTGCGAATTCCCCAAATGTGGGAATCTCGACTGCATAATTTATGGTAGTGGGGGACTGCGTTCGCGCTCTCCCCTGGACACACACACTGGTTAAAAGAGCAGATTGTTAAAGCTCCAATCATTTTTCCTTCTTCTCCTGATGGTTGATGAAACCTTGGAAGTCCAGAGAACCGAACTGCAGTGGTTGATTGAGAGATAGAAAACAACCTGGGAGGCTTGTTTTTTTTTTCTTCTTTTTTTTTCATTCTTCACATAATCTCCAATATTTAACGAACGCTTTGATTGACAGCAGTGGTCCAAAGTTGTTCAGAATGAGGAGTTCTATCATGTGGTATGAATACCTTGTGCACGTGTGAAAAATCACGTGATACACAGTCGTCTATGGCCGTATTCAAGTTGTTGTTTTTTTCTGTTTACAGCGCCACCAAGTGGCCAGTCGCCACATCCCTTTTCACGTGACCACAGGCTGAGCCCGTACACAGGTGTACCCACTTGGGTGTGATTGTCTCTTTGCCGTCGGAGAGTTATAGCCTTTCAAGTAAAGCCCGCCTCGCCCACCGCCAACGTCTTGGCGTCCCGTCGCCAACGTGAATCGAAATTCCGACTTTTTTCCCGGTCACTGTCGGCAGTCAGACTCCAGAGAATCTTTCGGCACCGCTTTGGGTCAGATTGGGCAAACGACCCAGGACTACTGTGCAAAAGTAGGTTTTTCGGAAAATCCCAAATACCCGAAAATCTCGCCAGCGCGACCATCCGATCCGAGGCGTGCGTCTCGTTCGGCCCGAGCCAAGGATTCCGGTGATGTAAGACACTTGGGTCTGCGACGGACGGTTTAGGAGTTACGAGCCATTCCGTGCTTTTGAACGATGATGATCCAAAATCCCAGGTTGCACTCCAAAGTGTCGTGTTGTGCACTCCGTTGTGATCCGTTTTCGGTGAGCTTGTTTGTTGGCGACCTTAGGCCCTCTCGCCGCGGCCCAGGTGGGCGTGGCCTTTGGCGGCTCCCCCGCCTCGGCGTCATTGCGGCATCGCTTCTCGGCCTTTTGGCTAAGATCAAGTGTAGTATCTGTTCTTATCAGTTTAATATCTGATACGTGCCCTACCCGGGCACCATATATTAAATTGATTTTTGGAACTGGGAGATGGAATAGGGGCTTGCTCCGTCCACTCCACGCATCGACCCGGTATTGCAGTACTTCTGGGAACGGTGCACCCCCTTCAAAGTGTTCAATGAGAGAAGTGTTTTAGTCTTGTGTGACAGCAGATGTTCATGGAAGTAGTGTATATTGCTGTGTATGGCTGTCGTAGGTGATCATATCCAATACTGGTAACGGTGGTGTGAAAATAACAAATTCAAAAATAAATAAATAAATAAATAAACTCTGTTCTTATCAGTTTCATATCTGATTCGTCCACTATCCGGGGACTGCGTATTAAATCGATCTTTGGCTCATGGAGCCGGTTCCGGAGCATGAAAAAAAGAAAAGAAGAAAAAAAAGAAGCCCGTCACTGCACATTTTTGATGTCTCTCTTATCTCTTGGAGTCTTTTGCTAACGAGCTGATGAGTTGAATCAGGTGTGTGTTCGATTGTCCGACCGTTGGTGAGGATTGCGAAGAGGGACAGGGTGCCTCTGACTGGAGGCCCGGGAATTCATACTTACCTGGCAGGGGAGACACCATGATCAGGGAGGTGGTTCACCCAGGGCGAGGCTCGGCCATTGCACTCCGGTTGTGCTGACCCCTGCGAATTCCCCAAATGTGGGAATCTCGACTGCATAATTTATGGTAGTGGGGGACTGCGTTCGCGCTCTCCCCTGGACACACACACTGGTTAAAAGAGCAGATTGTTAAAGCTCCAATCATTTTTCCTTCTTCTCCTGATGGTTGATGAAACCTTGGAAGTCCAGAGAACCGAACTGCAGTGGTTGATTGAGAGATAGAAAACAACCTGGGAGGCTTGTTTTTTTTTTCTTCTTTTTTTTTCATTCTTCACATAATCTCCAATATTTAACGAACGCTTTGATTGACAGCAGTGGTCCAAAGTTGTTCAGAATGAGGAGTTCTATCATGTGGTATGAATACCTTGTGCACGTGTGAAAAATCACGTGATACACAGTCGTCTATGGCCGTATTCAAGTTGTTGTTTTTTTCTGTTTACAGCGCCACCAAGTGGCCAGTCGCCACATCCCTTTTCACGTGACCACAGGCTGAGCCCGTACACAGGTGTACCCACTTGGGTGTAATTGTCTCTTTGCCGTCGGAGAGTTATAGCCTTTCAAGTAAAGCCCGCCTCGCCCACCGCCAACGTCTTGGCGTCCCGTCGCCAACGTGAATCGAAATTCCGACTTTTTTCCCGGTCACTGTCGGCAGTCAGACTCCAGAGAATCTTTCGGCACCGCTTTGGGTCAGATTGGGCAAACGACCCAGGACTACTGTGCAAAAGTAGGTTTTTCGGAAAATCCCAAATACCCGAAAATCTCGCCAGCGCGACCATCCGATCCGAGGCGTGCGTCTCGTTCGGCCCGAGCCAAGGATTCCGGTGATGTAAGACACTTGGGTCTGCGACGGACGGTTTAGGAGTTACGAGCCATTCCGTGCTTTTGAACGATGATGATCCAAAATCCCAGGTTGCACTCCAAAGTGTCGTGTTGTGCACTCCGTTGTGATCCGTTTTCGGTGAGCTTGTTTGTTGGCGACCTTAGGCCCTCTCGCCGCGGCCCAGGTGGGCGTGGCCTTTGGCGGCTCCCCCGCCTCGGCGTCATTGCGGCATCGCTTCTCGGCCTTTTGGCTAAGATCAAGTGTAGTATCTGTTCTTATCAGTTTAATATCTGATACGTGCCCTACCCGGGCACCATATATTAAATTGATTTTTGGAACTGGGAGATGGAATAGGGGCTTGCTCCGTCCACTCCACGCATCGACCCGGTATTGCAGTACTTCTGGGAACGGTGCACCCCCTTCAAAGTGTTCAATGAGAGAAGTGTTTTAGTCTTGTGTGACAGCAGATGTTCATGGAAGTAGTGTATATTGCTGTGTATGGCTGTCGTAGGTGATCATATCCAATACTGGTAACGGTGGTGTGAAAATAACAAATTCAAAAATAAAAAAATAAATAAATAAACTCTGTTCTTATCAGTTTCATATCTGATTCGTCCACTATCCGGGGACTGCGTATTAAATCGATCTTTGGCTCATGGAGCCGGTTCCGGAGCATGAAAAAAAGAAAAGAAGAAAAAAAAGAAGCCCGTCACTGCACATTTTTGATGTCTCTCTTATCTCTTGGAGTCTTTTGCTAACGAGCTGATGAGTTGAATCAGGTGTGTGTTCGATTGTCCGACCGTTGGTGAGGATTGCGAAGAGGGACAGGGTGCCTCTGACTGGAGGCCCGGGAATTCATACTTACCTGGCAGGGGAGACACCATGATCAGGGAGGTGGTTCACCCAGGGCGAGGCTCGGCCATTGCACTCCGGTTGTGCTGACCCCTGCGAATTCCCCAAATGTGGGAATCTCGACTGCATAATTTATGGTAGTGGGGGACTGCGTTCGCGCTCTCCCCTGGACACACACACTGGTTAAAAGAGCAGATTGTTAAAGCTCCAATCATTTTTCCTTCTTCTCCTGATGGTTGATGAAACCTTGGAAGTCCAGAGAACCGAACTGCAGTGGTTGATTGAGAGATAGAAAACAACCTGGGAGGCTTGTTTTTTTTTTCTTCTTTTTTTTTCATTCTTCACATAATCTCCAATATTTAACGAACGCTTTGATTGACAGCAGTGGTCCAAAGTTGTTCAGAATGAGGAGTTCTATCATGTGGTATGAATACCTTGTGCACGTGTGAAAAATCACGTGATACACAGTCGTCTATGGCCGTATTCAAGTTGTTGTTTTTTTCTGTTTACAGCGCCACCAAGTGGCCAGTCGCCACATCCCTTTTCACGTGACCACAGGCTGAGCCCGTACACAGGTGTACCCACTTGGGTGTAATTGTCTCTTTGCCGTCGGAGAGTTATAGCCTTTCAAGTAAAGCCCGCCTCGCCCACCGCCAACGTCTTGGCGTCCCGTCGCCAACGTGAATCGAAATTCCGACTTTTTTCCCGGTCACTGTCGGCAGTCAGACTCCAGAGAATCTTTCGGCACCGCTTTGGGTCAGATTGGGCAAACGACCCAGGACTACTGTGCAAAAGTAGGTTTTTCGGAAAATCCCAAATACCCGAAAATCTCGCCAGCGCGACCATCCGATCCGAGGCGTGCGTCTCGTTCGGCCCGAGCCAAGGATTCCGGTGATGTAAGACACTTGGGTCTGCGACGGACGGTTTAGGAGTTACGAGCCATTCCGTGCTTTTGAACGATGATGATCCAAAATCCCAGGTTGCACTCCAAAGTGTCGTGTTGTGCACTCCGTTGTGATCCGTTTTCGGTGAGCTTGTTTGTTGGCGACCTTAGGCCCTCTCGCCGCGGCCCAGGTGGGCGTGGCCTTTGGCGGCTCCCCCGCCTCGGCGTCATTGCGGCATCGCTTCTCGGCCTTTTGGCTAAGATCAAGTGTAGTATCTGTTCTTATCAGTTTAATATCTGATACGTGCCCTACCCGGGCACCATATATTAAATTGATTTTTGGAACTGGGAGATGGAATAGGGGCTTGCTCCGTCCACTCCACGCATCGACCCGGTATTGCAGTACTTCTGGGAACGGTGCACCCCCTTCAAAGTGTTCAATGAGAGAAGTGTTTTAGTCTTGTGTGACAGCAGATGTTCATGGAAGTAGTGTATATTGCTGTGTATGGCTGTCGTAGGTGATCATATCCAATACTGGTAACGGTGGTGTGAAAATAACAAATTCAAAAATAAATAAATAAATAAATAAACTCTGTTCTTATCAGTTTCATATCTGATTCGTCCACTATCCGGGGACTGCGTATTAAATCGATCTTTGGCTCATGGAGCCGGTTCCGGAGCATGAAAAAAAGAAAAGAAGAAAAAAAAGAAGCCCGTCACTGCACATTTTTGATGTCTCTCTTATCTCTTGGAGTCTTTTGCTAACGAGCTGATGAGTTGAATCAGGTGTGTGTTCGATTGTCCGACCGTTGGTGAGGATTGCGAAGAGGGACAGGGTGGCTCTGACTGGAGGCCCGGGAATTCATACTTACCTGGCAGGGGAGACACCATGATCAGGGAGGTGGTTCACCCAGGGCGAGGCTCGGCCATTGCACTCCGGTTGTGCTGACCCCTGCGAATTCCCCAAATGTGGGAATCTCGACTGCATAATTTATGGTAGTGGGGGACTGCGTTCGCGCTCTCCCCTGGACACACACACTGGTTAAAAGAGCAGATTGTTAAAGCTCCAATCATTTTTCCTTCTTCTCCTGATGGTTGATGAAACCTTGGAAGTCCAGAGAACCGAACTGCAGTGGTTGATTGAGAGATAGAAAACAACCTGGGAGGCTTGTTTTTTTTTTCTTCTTTTTTTTTCATTCTTCACATAATCTCCAATATTTAACGAACGCTTTGATTGACAGCAGTGGTCCAAAGTTGTTCAGAATGAGGAGTTCTATCATGTGGTATGAATACCTTGTGCACGTGTGAAAAATCACGTGATACACAGTCGTCTATGGCCGTATTCAAGTTGTTGTTTTTTTCTGTTTACAGCGCCACCAAGTGGCCAGTCGCCACATCCCTTTTCACGTGACCACAGGCTGAGCCCGTACACAGGTGTACCCACTTGGGTGTAATTGTCTCTTTGCCGTCGGAGAGTTATAGCCTTTCAAGTAAAGCCCGCCTCGCCCACCGCCAACGTCTTGGCGTCCCGTCGCCAACGTGAATCGAAATTCCGACTTTTTTCCCGGTCACTGTCGGCAGTCAGACTCCAGAGAATCTTTCGGCACCGCTTTGGGTCAGATTGGGCAAACGACCCAGGACTACTGTGCAAAAGTAGGTTTTTCGGAAAATCCCAAATACCCGAAAATCTCGCCAGCGCGACCATCCGATCCGAGGCGTGCGTCTCGTTCGGCCCGAGCCAAGGATTCCGGTGATGTAAGACACTTGGGTCTGCGACGGACGGTTTAGGAGTTACGAGCCATTCCGTGCTTTTGAACGATGATGATCCAAAATCCCAGGTTGCACTCCAAAGTGTCGTGTTGTGCACTCCGTTGTGATCCGTTTTCGGTGAGCTTGTTTGTTGGCGACCTTAGGCCCTCTCGCCGCGGCCCAGGTGGGCGTGGCCTTTGGCGGCTCCCCCGCCTCGGCGTCATTGCGGCATCGCTTCTCGGCCTTTTGGCTAAGATCAAGTGTAGTATCTGTTCTTATCAGTTTAATATCTGATACGTGCCCTACCCGGGCACCATATATTAAATTGATTTTTGGAACTGGGAGATGGAATAGGGGCTTGCTCCGTCCACTCCACGCATCGACCCGGTATTGCAGTACTTCTGGGAACGGTGCACCCCCTTCAAAGTGTTCAATGAGAGAAGTGTTTTAGTCTTGTGTGACAGCAGATGTTCATGGAAGTAGTGTATATTGCTGTGTATGGCTGTCGTAGGTGATCATATCCAATACTGGTAACGGTGGTGTGAAAATAACAAATTCAAAAATAAATAAATAAATAAATAAACTCTGTTCTTATCAGTTTCATATCTGATTCGTCCACTATCCGGGGACTGCGTATTAAATCGATCTTTGGCTCATGGAGCCGGTTCCGGAGCATGAAAAAAAGAAAAGAAGAAAAAAAAGAAGCCCGTCACTGCACATTTTTGATGTCTCTCTTATCTCTTGGAGTCTTTTGCTAACGAGCTGATGAGTTGAATCAGGTGTGTGTTCGATTGTCCGACCGTTGGTGAGGATTGCGAAGAGGGACAGGGTGCCTCTGACTGGAGGCCCGGGAATTCATACTTACCTGGCAGGGGAGACACCATGATCAGGGAGGTGGTTCACCCAGGGCGAGGCTCGGCCATTGCACTCCGGTTGTGCTGACCCCTGCGAATTCCCCAAATGTGGGAATCTCGACTGCATAATTTATGGTAGTGGGGGACTGCGTTCGCGCTCTCCCCTGGACACACACACTGGTTAAAAGAGCAGATTGTTAAAGCTCCAATCATTTTTCCTTCTTCTCCTGATGGTTGATGAAACCTTGGAAGTCCAGAGAACCGAACTGCAGTGGTTGATTGAGAGATAGAAAACAACCTGGGAGGCTTGTTTTTTTTTTCTTCTTTTTTTTTCATTCTTCACATAATCTCCAATATTTAACGAACGCTTTGATTGACAGCAGTGGTCCAAAGTTGTTCAGAATGAGGAGTTCTATCATGTGGTATGAATACCTTGTGCACGTGTGAAAAATCACGTGATACACAGTCGTCTATGGCCGTATTCAAGTTGTTGTTTTTTTCTGTTTACAGCGCCACCAAGTGGCCAGTCGCCACATCCCTTTTCACGTGACCACAGGCTGAGCCCGTACACAGGTGTACCCACTTGGGTGTAATTGTCTCTTTGCCGTCGGAGAGTTATAGCCTTTCAAGTAAAGCCCGCCTCGCCCACCGCCAACGTCTTGGCGTCCCGTCGCCAACGTGAATCGAAATTCCGACTTTTTTCCCGGTCACTGTCGGCAGTCAGACTCCAGAGAATCTTTCGGCACCGCTTTGGGTCAGATTGGGCAAACGACCCAGGACTACTGTGCAAAAGTAGGTTTTTCGGAAAATCCCAAATACCCGAAAATCTCGCCAGCGCGACCATCCGATCCGAGGCGTGCGTCTCGTTCGGCCCGAGCCAAGGATTCCGGTGATGTAAGACACTTGGGTCTGCGACGGACGGTTTAGGAGTTACGAGCCATTCCGTGCTTTTGAACGATGATGATCCAAAATCCCAGGTTGCACTCCAAAGTGTCGTGTTGTGCACTCCGTTGTGATCCGTTTTCGGTGAGCTTGTTTGTTGGCGACCTTAGGCCCTCTCGCCGCGGCCCAGGTGGGCGTGGCCTTTGGCGGCTCCCCCGCCTCGGCGTCATTGCGGCATCGCTTCTCGGCCTTTTGGCTAAGATCAAGTGTAGTATCTGTTCTTATCAGTTTAATATCTGATACGTGCCCTACCCGGGCACCATATATTAAATTGATTTTTGGAACTGGGAGATGGAATAGGGGCTTGCTCCGTCCACTCCACGCATCGACCCGGTATTGCAGTACTTCTGGGAACGGTGCACCCCCTTCAAAGTGTTCAATGAGAGAAGTGTTTTAGTCTTGTGTGACAGCAGATGTTCATGGAAGTAGTGTATATTGCTGTGTATGGCTGTCGTAGGTGATCATATCCAATACTGGTAACGGTGGTGTGAAAATAACAAATTCAAAAATAAATAAATAAATAAATAAACTCTGTTCTTATCAGTTTCATATCTGATTCGTCCACTATCCGGGGACTGCGTATTAAATCGATCTTTGGCTCATGGAGCCGGTTCCGGAGCATGAAAAAAAGAAAAGAAGAAAAAAAAGAAGCCCGTCACTGCACATTTTTGATGTCTCTCTTATCTCTTGGAGTCTTTTGCTAACGAGCTGATGAGTTGAATCAGGTGTGTGTTCGATTGTCCGACCGTTGGTGAGGATTGCGAAGAGGGACAGGGTGCCTCTGACTGGAGGCCCGGGAATTCATACTTACCTGGCAGGGGAGACACCATGATCAGGGAGGTGGTTCACCCAGGGCGAGGCTCGGCCATTGCACTCCGGTTGTGCTGACCCCTGCGAATTCCCCAAATGTGGGAATCTCGACTGCATAATTTATGGTAGTGGGGGACTGCGTTCGCGCTCTCCCCTGGACACACACACTGGTTAAAAGAGCAGATTGTTAAAGCTCCAATCATTTTTCCTTCTTCTCCTGATGGTTGATGAAACCTTGGAAGTCCAGAGAACCGAACTGCAGTGGTTGATTGAGAGATAGAAAACAACCTGGGAGGCTTGTTTTTTTTTTCTTCTTTTTTTTTCATTCTTCACATAATCTCCAATATTTAACGAACGCTTTGATTGACAGCAGTGGTCCAAAGTTGTTCAGAATGAGGAGTTCTATCATGTGGTATGAATACCTTGTGCACGTGTGAAAAATCACGTGATACACAGTCGTCTATGGCCGTATTCAAGTTGTTGTTTTTTTCTGTTTACAGCGCCACCAAGTGGCCAGTCGCCACATCCCTTTTCACGTGACCACAGGCTGAGCCCGTACACAGGTGTACCCACTTGGGTGTAATTGTCTCTTTGCCGTCGGAGAGTTATAGCCTTTCAAGTAAAGCCCGCCTCGCCCACCGCCAACGTCTTGGCGTCCCGTCGCCAACGTGAATCGAAATTCCGACTTTTTTCCCGGTCACTGTCGGCAGTCAGACTCCAGAGAATCTTTCGGCACCGCTTTGGGTCAGATTGGGCAAACGACCCAGGACTACTGTGCAAAAGTAGGTTTTTCGGAAAATCCCAAATACCCGAAAATCTCGCCAGCGCGACCATCCGATCCGAGGCGTGCGTCTCGTTCGGCCCGAGCCAAGGATTCCGGTGATGTAAGACACTTGGGTCTGCGACGGACGGTTTAGGAGTTACGAGCCATTCCGTGCTTTTGAACGATGATGATCCAAAATCCCAGGTTGCACTCCAAAGTGTCGTGTTGTGCACTCCGTTGTGATCCGTTTTCGGTGAGCTTGTTTGTTGGCGACCTTAGGCCCTCTCGCCGCGGCCCAGGTGGGCGTGGCCTTTGGCGGCTCCCCCGCCTCGGCGTCATTGCGGCATCGCTTCTCGGCCTTTTGGCTAAGATCAAGTGTAGTATCTGTTCTTATCAGTTTAATATCTGATACGTGCCCTACCCGGGCACCATATATTAAATTGATTTTTGGAACTGGGAGATGGAATAGGGGCTTGCTCCGTCCACTCCACGCATCGACCCGGTATTGCAGTACTTCTGGGAACGGTGCACCCCCTTCAAAGTGTTCAATGAGAGAAGTGTTTAGTCTTGTGTGACAGCAGATGTTCATGGAAGTAGTGTATATTGCTGTGTATGGCTGTCGTAGGTGATCATATCCAATACTGGTAACGGTGGTGTGAAAATAACAAATTCAAAAATAAAAAAATAAATAAATAAACTCTGTTCTTATCAGTTTCATATCTGATTCGTCCACTATCCGGGGACTGCGTATTAAATCGATCTTTGGCTCATGGAGCCGGTTCCGGAGCATGAAAAAAAGAAAAGAAGAAAAAAAAGAAGCCCGTCACTGCACATTTTTGATGTCTCTCTTATCTCTTGGAGTCTTTTGCTAACGAGCTGATGAGTTGAATCAGGTGTGTGTTCGATTGTCCGACCGTTGGTGAGGATTGCGAAGAGGGACAGGGTGCCTCTGACTGGAGGCCCGGGAATTCATACTTACCTGGCAGGGGAGACACCATGATCAGGGAGGTGGTTCACCCAGGGCGAGGCTCGGCCATTGCACTCCGGTTGTGCTGACCCCTGCGAATTCCCCAAATGTGGGAATCTCGACTGCATAATTTATGGTAGTGGGGGACTGCGTTCGCGCTCTCCCCTGGACACACACACTGGTTAAAAGAGCAGATTGTTAAAGCTCCAATCATTTTTCCTTCTTCTCCTGATGGTTGATGAAACCTTGGAAGTCCAGAGAACCGAACTGCAGTGGTTGATTGAGAGATAGAAAACAACCTGGGAGGCTTGTTTTTTTTTTCTTCTTTTTTTTTCATTCTTCACATAATCTCCAATATTTAACGAACGCTTTGATTGACAGCAGTGGTCCAAAGTTGTTCAGAATGAGGAGTTCTATCATGTGGTATGAATACCTTGTGCACGTGTGAAAAATCACGTGATACACAGTCGTCTATGGCCGTATTCAAGTTGTTGTTTTTTTCTGTTTACAGCGCCACCAAGTGGCCAGTCGCCACATCCCTTTTCACGTGACCACAGGCTGAGCCCGTACACAGGTGTACCCACTTGGGTGTGATTGTCTCTTTGCCGTCGGAGAGTTATAGCCTTTCAAGTAAAGCCCGCCTCGCCCACCGCCAACGTCTTGGCGTCCCGTCGCCAACGTGAATCGAAATTCCGACTTTTTTCCCGGTCACTGTCGGCAGTCAGACTCCAGAGAATCTTTCGGCACCGCTTTGGGTCAGATTGGGCAAACGACCCAGGACTACTGTGCAAAAGTAGGTTTTTCGGAAAATCCCAAATACCCGAAAATCTCGCCAGCGCGACCATCCGATCCGAGGCGTGCGTCTCGTTCGGCCCGAGCCAAGGATTCCGGTGATGTAAGACACTTGGGTCTGCGACGGACGGTTTAGGAGTTACGAGCCATTCCGTGCTTTTGAACGATGATGATCCAAAATCCCAGGTTGCACTCCAAAGTGTCGTGTTGTGCACTCCGTTGTGATCCGTTTTCGGTGAGCTTGTTTGTTGGCGACCTTAGGCCCTCTCGCCGCGGCCCAGGTGGGCGTGGCCTTTGGCGGCTCCCCCGCCTCGGCGTCATTGCGGCATCGCTTCTCGGCCTTTTGGCTAAGATCAAGTGTAGTATCTGTTCTTATCAGTTTAATATCTGATACGTGCCCTACCCGGGCACCATATATTAAATTGATTTTTGGAACTGGGAGATGGAATAGGGGCTTGCTCCGTCCACTCCACGCATCGACCCGGTATTGCAGTACTTCTGGGAACGGTGCACCCCCTTCAAAGTGTTCAATGAGAGAAGTGTTTTAGTCTTGTGTGACAGCAGATGTTCATGGAAGTAGTGTATATTGCTGTGTATGGCTGTCGTAGGTGATCATATCCAATACTGGTAACGGTGGTGTGAAAATAACAAATTCAAAAATAAATAAATAAATAAATAAACTCTGTTCTTATCAGTTTCATATCTGATTCGTCCACTATCCGGGGACTGCGTATTAAATCGATCTTTGGCTCATGGAGCCGGTTCCGGAGCATGAAAAAAAGAAAAGAAGAAAAAAAAGAAGCCCGTCACTGCACATTTTTGATGTCTCTCTTATCTCTTGGAGTCTTTTGCTAACGAGCTGATGAGTTGAATCAGGTGTGTGTTCGATTGTCCGACCGTTGGTGAGGATTGCGAAGAGGGACAGGGTGCCTCTGACTGGAGGCCCGGGAATTCATACTTACCTGGCAGGGGAGACACCATGATCAGGGAGGTGGTTCACCCAGGGCGAGGCTCGGCCATTGCACTCCGGTTGTGCTGACCCCTGCGAATTCCCCAAATGTGGGAATCTCGACTGCATAATTTATGGTAGTGGGGGACTGCGTTCGCGCTCTCCCCTGGACACACACACTGGTTAAAAGAGCAGATTGTTAAAGCTCCAATCATTTTTCCTTCTTCTCCTGATGGTTGATGAAACCTTGGAAGTCCAGAGAACCGAACTGCAGTGGTTGATTGAGAGATAGAAAACAACCTGGGAGGCTTGTTTTTTTTTTCTTCTTTTTTTTTCATTCTTCACATAATCTCCAATATTTAACGAACGCTTTGATTGACAGCAGTGGTCCAAAGTTGTTCAGAATGAGGAGTTCTATCATGTGGTATGAATACCTTGTGCACGTGTGAAAAATCACGTGATACACAGTCGTCTATGGCCGTATTCAAGTTGTTGTTTTTTTCTGTTTACAGCGCCACCAAGTGGCCAGTCGCCACATCCCTTTTCACGTGACCACAGGCTGAGCCCGTACACAGGTGTACCCACTTGGGTGTAATTGTCTCTTTGCCGTCGGAGAGTTATAGCCTTTCAAGTAAAGCCCGCCTCGCCCACCGCCAACGTCTTGGCGTCCCGTCGCCAACGTGAATCGAAATTCCGACTTTTTTCCCGGTCACTGTCGGCAGTCAGACTCCAGAGAATCTTTCGGCACCGCTTTGGGTCAGATTGGGCAAACGACCCAGGACTACTGTGCAAAAGTAGGTTTTTCGGAAAATCCCAAATACCCGAAAATCTCGCCAGCGCGACCATCCGATCCGAGGCGTGCGTCTCGTTCGGCCCGAGCCAAGGATTCCGGTGATGTAAGACACTTGGGTCTGCGACGGACGGTTTAGGAGTTACGAGCCATTCCGTGCTTTTGAACGATGATGATCCAAAATCCCAGGTTGCACTCCAAAGTGTCGTGTTGTGCACTCCGTTGTGATCCGTTTTCGGTGAGCTTGTTTGTTGGCGACCTTAGGCCCTCTCGCCGCGGCCCAGGTGGGCGTGGCCTTTGGCGGCTCCCCCGCCTCGGCGTCATTGCGGCATCGCTTCTCGGCCTTTTGGCTAAGATCAAGTGTAGTATCTGTTCTTATCAGTTTAATATCTGATACGTGCCCTACCCGGGCACCATATATTAAATTGATTTTTGGAACTGGGAGATGGAATAGGGGCTTGCTCCGTCCACTCCACGCATCGACCCGGTATTGCAGTACTTCTGGGAACGGTGCACCCCCTTCAAAGTGTTCAATGAGAGAAGTGTTTTAGTCTTGTGTGACAGCAGATGTTCATGGAAGTAGTGTATATTGCTGTGTATGGCTGTCGTAGGTGATCATATCCAATACTGGTAACGGTGGTGTGAAAATAACAAATTCAAAAATAAATAAATAAATAAATAAACTCTGTTCTTATCAGTTTCATATCTGATTCGTCCACTATCCGGGGACTGCGTATTAAATCGATCTTTGGCTCATGGAGCCGGTTCCGGAGCATGAAAAAAAGAAAAGAAGAAAAAAAAGAAGCCCGTCACTGCACATTTTTGATGTCTCTCTTATCTCTTGGAGTCTTTTGCTAACGAGCTGATGAGTTGAATCAGGTGTGTGTTCGATTGTCCGACCGTTGGTGAGGATTGCGAAGAGGGACAGGGTGCCTCTGACTGGAGGCCCGGGAATTCATACTTACCTGGCAGGGGAGACACCATGATCAGGGAGGTGGTTCACCCAGGGCGAGGCTCGGCCATTGCACTCCGGTTGTGCTGACCCCTGCGAATTCCCCAAATGTGGGAATCTCGACTGCATAATTTATGGTAGTGGGGGACTGCGTTCGCGCTCTCCCCTGGACACACACACTGGTTAAAAGAGCAGATTGTTAAAGCTCCAATCATTTTTCCTTCTTCTCCTGATGGTTGATGAAACCTTGGAAGTCCAGAGAACCGAACTGCAGTGGTTGATTGAGAGATAGAAAACAACCTGGGAGGCTTGTTTTTTTTTTTCTTCTTTTTTTTTCATTCTTCACATAATCTCCAATATTTAACGAACGCTTTGATTGACAGCAGTGGTCCAAAGTTGTTCAGAATGAGGAGTTCTATCATGTGGTATGAATACCTTGTGCACGTGTGAAAAATCACGTGATACACAGTCGTCTATGGCCGTATTCAAGTTGTTGTTTTTTTCTGTTTACAGCGCCACCAAGTGGCCAGTCGCCACATCCCTTTTCACGTGACCACAGGCTGAGCCCGTACACAGGTGTACCCACTTGGGTGTAATTGTCTCTTTGCCGTCGGAGAGTTATAGCCTTTCAAGTAAAGCCCGCCTCGCCCACCGCCAACGTCTTGGCGTCCCGTCGCCAACGTGAATCGAAATTCCGACTTTTTTCCCGGTCACTGTCGGCAGTCAGACTCCAGAGAATCTTTCGGCACCGCTTTGGGTCAGATTGGGCAAACGACCCAGGACTACTGTGCAAAAGTAGGTTTTTCGGAAAATCCCAAATACCCGAAAATCTCGCCAGCGCGACCATCCGATCCGAGGCGTGCGTCTCGTTCGGCCCGAGCCAAGGATTCCGGTGATGTAAGACACTTGGGTCTGCGACGGACGGTTTAGGAGTTACGAGCCATTCCGTGCTTTTGAACGATGATGATCCAAAATCCCAGGTTGCACTCCAAAGTGTCGTGTTGTGCACTCCGTTGTGATCCGTTTTCGGTGAGCTTGTTTGTTGGCGACCTTAGGCCCTCTCGCCGCGGCCCAGGTGGGCGTGGCCTTTGGCGGCTCCCCCGCCTCGGCGTCATTGCGGCATCGCTTCTCGGCCTTTTGGCTAAGATCAAGTGTAGTATCTGTTCTTATCAGTTTAATATCTGATACGTGCCCTACCCGGGCACCATATATTAAATTGATTTTTGGAACTGGGAGATGGAATAGGGGCTTGCTCCGTCCACTCCACGCATCGACCCGGTATTGCAGTACTTCTGGGAACGGTGCACCCCCTTCAAAGTGTTCAATGAGAGAAGTGTTTTAGTCTTGTGTGACAGCAGATGTTCATGGAAGTAGTGTATATTGCTGTGTATGGCTGTCGTAGGTGATCATATCCAATACTGGTAACGGTGGTGTGAAAATAACAAATTCAAAAATAAATAAATAAATAAATAAACTCTGTTCTTATCAGTTTCATATCTGATTCGTCCACTATCCGGGGACTGCGTATTAAATCGATCTTTGGCTCATGGAGCCGGTTCCGGAGCATGAAAAAAAGAAAAGAAGAAAAAAAAGAAGCCCGTCACTGCACATTTTTGATGTCTCTCTTATCTCTTGGAGTCTTTTGCTAACGAGCTGATGAGTTGAATCAGGTGTGTGTTCGATTGTCCGACCGTTGGTGAGGATTGCGAAGAGGGACAGGGTGGCTCTGACTGGAGGCCCGGGAATTCATACTTACCTGGCAGGGGAGACACCATGATCAGGGAGGTGGTTCACCCAGGGCGAGGCTCGGCCATTGCACTCCGGTTGTGCTGACCCCTGCGAATTCCCCAAATGTGGGAATCTCGACTGCATAATTTATGGTAGTGGGGGACTGCGTTCGCGCTCTCCCCTGGACACACACACTGGTTAAAAGAGCAGATTGTTAAAGCTCCAATCATTTTTCCTTCTTCTCCTGATGGTTGATGAAACCTTGGAAGTCCAGAGAACCGAACTGCAGTGGTTGATTGAGAGATAGAAAACAACCTGGGAGGCTTGTTTTTTTTTTCTTCTTTTTTTTTCATTCTTCACATAATCTCCAATATTTAACGAACGCTTTGATTGACAGCAGTGGTCCAAAGTTGTTCAGAATGAGGAGTTCTATCATGTGGTATGAATACCTTGTGCACGTGTGAAAAATCACGTGATACACAGTCGTCTATGGCCGTATTCAAGTTGTTGTTTTTTTCTGTTTACAGCGCCACCAAGTGGCCAGTCGCCACATCCCTTTTCACGTGACCACAGGCTGAGCCCGTACACAGGTGTACCCACTTGGGTGTAATTGTCTCTTTGCCGTCGGAGAGTTATAGCCTTTCAAGTAAAGCCCGCCTCGCCCACCGCCAACGTCTTGGCGTCCCGTCGCCAACGTGAATCGAAATTCCGACTTTTTTCCCGGTCACTGTCGGCAGTCAGACTCCAGAGAATCTTTCGGCACCGCTTTGGGTCAGATTGGGCAAACGACCCAGGACTACTGTGCAAAAGTAGGTTTTTCGGAAAATCCCAAATACCCGAAAATCTCGCCAGCGCGACCATCCGATCCGAGGCGTGCGTCTCGTTCGGCCCGAGCCAAGGATTCCGGTGATGTAAGACACTTGGGTCTGCGACGGACGGTTTAGGAGTTACGAGCCATTCCGTGCTTTTGAACGATGATGATCCAAAATCCCAGGTTGCACTCCAAAGTGTCGTGTTGTGCACTCCGTTGTGATCCGTTTTCGGTGAGCTTGTTTGTTGGCGACCTTAGGCCCTCTCGCCGCGGCCCAGGTGGGCGTGGCCTTTGGCGGCTCCCCCGCCTCGGCGTCATTGCGGCATCGCTTCTCGGCCTTTTGGCTAAGATCAAGTGTAGTATCTGTTCTTATCAGTTTAATATCTGATACGTGCCCTACCCGGGCACCATATATTAAATTGATTTTTGGAACTGGGAGATGGAATAGGGGCTTGCTCCGTCCACTCCACGCATCGACCCGGTATTGCAGTACTTCTGGGAACGGTGCACCCCCTTCAAAGTGTTCAATGAGAGAAGTGTTTTAGTCTTGTGTGACAGCAGATGTTCATGGAAGTAGTGTATATTGCTGTGTATGGCTGTCGTAGGTGATCATATCCAATACTGGTAACGGTGGTGTGAAAATAACAAATTCAAAAATAAATAAATAAATAAATAAACTCTGTTCTTATCAGTTTCATATCTGATTCGTCCACTATCCGGGGACTGCGTATTAAATCGATCTTTGGCTCATGGAGCCGGTTCCGGAGCATGAAAAAAAGAAAAGAAGAAAAAAAAGAAGCCCGTCACTGCACATTTTTGATGTCTCTCTTATCTCTTGGAGTCTTTTGCTAACGAGCTGATGAGTTGAATCAGGTGTGTGTTCGATTGTCCGACCGTTGGTGAGGATTGCGAAGAGGGACAGGGTGCCTCTGACTGGAGGCCCGGGAATTCATACTTACCTGGCAGGGGAGACACCATGATCAGGGAGGTGGTTCACCCAGGGCGAGGCTCGGCCATTGCACTCCGGTTGTGCTGACCCCTGCGAATTCCCCAAATGTGGGAATCTCGACTGCATAATTTATGGTAGTGGGGGACTGCGTTCGCGCTCTCCCCTGGACACACACACTGGTTAAAAGAGCAGATTGTTAAAGCTCCAATCATTTTTCCTTCTTCTCCTGATGGTTGATGAAACCTTGGAAGTCCAGAGAACCGAACTGCAGTGGTTGATTGAGAGATAGAAAACAACCTGGGAGGCTTGTTTTTTTTTTCTTCTTTTTTTTTCATTCTTCACATAATCTCCAATATTTAACGAACGCTTTGATTGACAGCAGTGGTCCAAAGTTGTTCAGAATGAGGAGTTCTATCATGTGGTATGAATACCTTGTGCACGTGTGAAAAATCACGTGATACACAGTCGTCTATGGCCGTATTCAAGTTGTTGTTTTTTTCTGTTTACAGCGCCACCAAGTGGCCAGTCGCCACATCCCTTTTCACGTGACCACAGGCTGAGCCCGTACACAGGTGTACCCACTTGGGTGTAATTGTCTCTTTGCCGTCGGAGAGTTATAGCCTTTCAAGTAAAGCCCGCCTCGCCCACCGCCAACGTCTTGGCGTCCCGTCGCCAACGTGAATCGAAATTCCGACTTTTTTCCCGGTCACTGTCGGCAGTCAGACTCCAGAGAATCTTTCGGCACCGCTTTGGGTCAGATTGGGCAAACGACCCAGGACTACTGTGCAAAAGTAGGTTTTTCGGAAAATCCCAAATACCCGAAAATCTCGCCAGCGCGACCATCCGATCCGAGGCGTGCGTCTCGTTCGGCCCGAGCCAAGGATTCCGGTGATGTAAGACACTTGGGTCTGCGACGGACGGTTTAGGAGTTACGAGCCATTCCGTGCTTTTGAACGATGATGATCCAAAATCCCAGGTTGCACTCCAAAGTGTCGTGTTGTGCACTCCGTTGTGATCCGTTTTCGGTGAGCTTGTTTGTTGGCGACCTTAGGCCCTCTCGCCGCGGCCCAGGTGGGCGTGGCCTTTGGCGGCTCCCCCGCCTCGGCGTCATTGCGGCATCGCTTCTCGGCCTTTTGGCTAAGATCAAGTGTAGTATCTGTTCTTATCAGTTTAATATCTGATACGTGCCCTACCCGGGCACCATATATTAAATTGATTTTTGGAACTGGGAGATGGAATAGGGGCTTGCTCCGTCCACTCCACGCATCGACCCGGTATTGCAGTACTTCTGGGAACGGTGCACCCCCTTCAAAGTGTTCAATGAGAGAAGTGTTTTAGTCTTGTGTGACAGCAGATGTTCATGGAAGTAGTGTATATTGCTGTGTATGGCTGTCGTAGGTGATCATATCCAATACTGGTAACGGTGGTGTGAAAATAACAAATTCAAAAATAAATAAATAAATAAATAAACTCTGTTCTTATCAGTTTCATATCTGATTCGTCCACTATCCGGGGACTGCGTATTAAATCGATCTTTGGCTCATGGAGCCGGTTCCGGAGCATGAAAAAAAGAAAAGAAGAAAAAAAAGAAGCCCGTCACTGCACATTTTTGATGTCTCTCTTATCTCTTGGAGTCTTTTGCTAACGAGCTGATGAGTTGAATCAGGTGTGTGTTCGATTGTCCGACCGTTGGTGAGGATTGCGAAGAGGGACAGGGTGCCTCTGACTGGAGGCCCGGGAATTCATACTTACCTGGCAGGGGAGACACCATGATCAGGGAGGTGGTTCACCCAGGGCGAGGCTCGGCCATTGCACTCCGGTTGTGCTGACCCCTGCGAATTCCCCAAATGTGGGAATCTCGACTGCATAATTTATGGTAGTGGGGGACTGCGTTCGCGCTCTCCCCTGGACACACACACTGGTTAAAAGAGCAGATTGTTAAAGCTCCAATCATTTTTCCTTCTTCTCCTGATGGTTGATGAAACCTTGGAAGTCCAGAGAACCGAACTGCAGTGGTTGATTGAGAGATAGAAAACAACCTGGGAGGCTTGTTTTTTTTTTTCTTCTTTTTTTTTCATTCTTCACATAATCTCCAATATTTAACGAACGCTTTGATTGACAGCAGTGGTCCAAAGTTGTTCAGAATGAGGAGTTCTATCATGTGGTATGAATACCTTGTGCACGTGTGAAAAATCACGTGATACACAGTCGTCTATGGCCGTATTCAAGTTGTTGTTTTTTTCTGTTTACAGCGCCACCAAGTGGCCAGTCGCCACATCCCTTTTCACGTGACCACAGGCTGAGCCCGTACACAGGTGTACCCACTTGGGTGTAATTGTCTCTTTGCCGTCGGAGAGTTATAGCCTTTCAAGTAAAGCCCGCCTCGCCCACCGCCAACGTCTTGGCGTCCCGTCGCCAACGTGAATCGAAATTCCGACTTTTTTCCCGGTCACTGTCGGCAGTCAGACTCCAGAGAATCTTTCGGCACCGCTTTGGGTCAGATTGGGCAAACGACCCAGGACTACTGTGCAAAAGTAGGTTTTTCGGAAAATCCCAAATACCCGAAAATCTCGCCAGCGCGACCATCCGATCCGAGGCGTGCGTCTCGTTCGGCCCGAGCCAAGGATTCCGGTGATGTAAGACACTTGGGTCTGCGACGGACGGTTTAGGAGTTACGAGCCATTCCGTGCTTTTGAACGATGATGATCCAAAATCCCAGGTTGCACTCCAAAGTGTCGTGTTGTGCACTCCGTTGTGATCCGTTTTCGGTGAGCTTGTTTGTTGGCGACCTTAGGCCCTCTCGCCGCGGCCCAGGTGGGCGTGGCCTTTGGCGGCTCCCCCGCCTCGGCGTCATTGCGGCATCGCTTCTCGGCCTTTTGGCTAAGATCAAGTGTAGTATCTGTTCTTATCAGTTTAATATCTGATACGTGCCCTACCCGGGCACCATATATTAAATTGATTTTTGGAACTGGGAGATGGAATAGGGGCTTGCTCCGTCCACTCCACGCATCGACCCGGTATTGCAGTACTTCTGGGAACGGTGCACCCCCTTCAAAGTGTTCAATGAGAGAAGTGTTTTAGTCTTGTGTGACAGCAGATGTTCATGGAAGTAGTGTATATTGCTGTGTATGGCTGTCGTAGGTGATCATATCCAATACTGGTAACGGTGGTGTGAAAATAACAAATTCAAAAATAAATAAATAAATAAATAAACTCTGTTCTTATCAGTTTCATATCTGATTCGTCCACTATCCGGGGACTGCGTATTAAATCGATCTTTGGCTCATGGAGCCGGTTCCGGAGCATGAAAAAAAGAAAAGAAGAAAAAAAAGAAGCCCGTCACTGCACATTTTTGATGTCTCTCTTATCTCTTGGAGTCTTTTGCTAACGAGCTGATGAGTTGAATCAGGTGTGTGTTCGATTGTCCGACCGTTGGTGAGGATTGCGAAGAGGGACAGGGTGGCTCTGACTGGAGGCCCGGGAATTCATACTTACCTGGCAGGGGAGACACCATGATCAGGGAGGTGGTTCACCCAGGGCGAGGCTCGGCCATTGCACTCCGGTTGTGCTGACCCCTGCGAATTCCCCAAATGTGGGAATCTCGACTGCATAATTTATGGTAGTGGGGGACTGCGTTCGCGCTCTCCCCTGGACACACACACTGGTTAAAAGAGCAGATTGTTAAAGCTCCAATCATTTTTCCTTCTTCTCCTGATGGTTGATGAAACCTTGGAAGTCCAGAGAACCGAACTGCAGTGGTTGATTGAGAGATAGAAAACAACCTGGGAGGCTTGTTTTTTTTTTCTTCTTTTTTTTTCATTCTTCACATAATCTCCAATATTTAACGAACGCTTTGATTGACAGCAGTGGTCCAAAGTTGTTCAGAATGAGGAGTTCTATCATGTGGTATGAATACCTTGTGCACGTGTGAAAAATCACGTGATACACAGTCGTCTATGGCCGTATTCAAGTTGTTGTTTTTTTCTGTTTACAGCGCCACCAAGTGGCCAGTCGCCACATCCCTTTTCACGTGACCACAGGCTGAGCCCGTACACAGGTGTACCCACTTGGGTGTAATTGTCTCTTTGCCGTCGGAGAGTTATAGCCTTTCAAGTAAAGCCCGCCTCGCCCACCGCCAACGTCTTGGCGTCCCGTCGCCAACGTGAATCGAAATTCCGACTTTTTTCCCGGTCACTGTCGGCAGTCAGACTCCAGAGAATCTTTCGGCACCGCTTTGGGTCAGATTGGGCAAACGACCCAGGACTACTGTGCAAAAGTAGGTTTTTCGGAAAATCCCAAATACCCGAAAATCTCGCCAGCGCGACCATCCGATCCGAGGCGTGCGTCTCGTTCGGCCCGAGCCAAGGATTCCGGTGATGTAAGACACTTGGGTCTGCGACGGACGGTTTAGGAGTTACGAGCCATTCCGTGCTTTTGAACGATGATGATCCAAAATCCCAGGTTGCACTCCAAAGTGTCGTGTTGTGCACTCCGTTGTGATCCGTTTTCGGTGAGCTTGTTTGTTGGCGACCTTAGGCCCTCTCGCCGCGGCCCAGGTGGGCGTGGCCTTTGGCGGCTCCCCCGCCTCGGCGTCATTGCGGCATCGCTTCTCGGCCTTTTGGCTAAGATCAAGTGTAGTATCTGTTCTTATCAGTTTAATATCTGATACGTGCCCTACCCGGGCACCATATATTAAATTGATTTTTGGAACTGGGAGATGGAATAGGGGCTTGCTCCGTCCACTCCACGCATCGACCCGGTATTGCAGTACTTCTGGGAACGGTGCACCCCCTTTAAAGTGTTCAATGAGAGAAATGTTTTAGTCTTGTGTGACAGCAGATGTTCATGGAAGTAGTGTATATTGCTGTGTATGGCTGTCGTAGGTGATCATATCCAATACTGGTAACGGTGGTGTGAAAATAACAAATTCAAAAATAAATAAATAAATAAATAAACTCTGTTCTTATCAGTTTCATATCTGATTCGTCCACTATCCGGGGACTGCGTATTAAATCGATCTTTGGCTCATGGAGCCGGTTCCGGAGCATGAAAAAAAGAAAAGAAGAAAAAAAAGAAGCCCGTCACTGCACATTTTTGATGTCTCTCTTATCTCTTGGAGTCTTTTGCTAACGAGCTGATGAGTTGAATCAGGTGTGTGTTCGATTGTCCGACCGTTGGTGAGGATTGCGAAGAGGGACAGGGTGCCTCTGACTGGAGGCCCGGGAATTCATACTTACCTGGCAGGGGAGACACCATGATCAGGGAGGTGGTTCACCCAGGGCGAGGCTCGGCCATTGCACTCCGGTTGTGCTGACCCCTGCGAATTCCCCAAATGTGGGAATCTCGACTGCATAATTTATGGTAGTGGGGGACTGCGTTCGCGCTCTCCCCTGGACACACACACTGGTTAAAAGAGCAGATTGTTAAAGCTCCAATCATTTTTCCTTCTTCTCCTGATGGTTGATGAAACCTTGGAAGTCCAGAGAACCGAACTGCAGTGGTTGATTGAGAGATAGAAAACAACCTGGGAGGCTTGTTTTTTTTTTCTTCTTTTTTTTTCATTCTTCACATAATCTCCAATATTTAACGAACGCTTTGATTGACAGCAGTGGTCCAAAGTTGTTCAGAATGAGGAGTTCTATCATGTGGTATGAATACCTTGTGCACGTGTGAAAAATCACGTGATACACAGTCGTCTATGGCCGTATTCAAGTTGTTGTTTTTTTCTGTTTACAGCGCCACCAAGTGGCCAGTCGCCACATCCCTTTTCACGTGACCACAGGCTGAGCCCGTACACAGGTGTACCCACTTGGGTGTAATTGTCTCTTTGCCGTCGGAGAGTTATAGCCTTTCAAGTAAAGCCCGCCTCGCCCACCGCCAACGTCTTGGCGTCCCGTCGCCAACGTGAATCGAAATTCCGACTTTTTTCCCGGTCACTGTCGGCAGTCAGACTCCAGAGAATCTTTCGGCACCGCTTTGGGTCAGATTGGGCAAACGACCCAGGACTACTGTGCAAAAGTAGGTTTTTCGGAAAATCCCAAATACCCGAAAATCTCGCCAGCGCGACCATCCGATCCGAGGCGTGCGTCTCGTTCGGCCCGAGCCAAGGATTCCGGTGATGTAAGACACTTGGGTCTGCGACGGACGGTTTAGGAGTTACGAGCCATTCCGTGCTTTTGAACGATGATGATCCAAAATCCCAGGTTGCACTCCAAAGTGTCGTGTTGTGCACTCCGTTGTGATCCGTTTTCGGTGAGCTTGTTTGTTGGCGACCTTAGGCCCTCTCGCCGCGGCCCAGGTGGGCGTGGCCTTTGGCGGCTCCCCCGCCTCGGCGTCATTGCGGCATCGCTTCTCGGCCTTTTGGCTAAGATCAAGTGTAGTATCTGTTCTTATCAGTTTAATATCTGATACGTGCCCTACCCGGGCACCATATATTAAATTGATTTTTGGAACTGGGAGATGGAATAGGGGCTTGCTCCGTCCACTCCACGCATCGACCCGGTATTGCAGTACTTCTGGGAACGGTGCACCCCCTTCAAAGTGTTCAATGAGAGAAGTGTTTTAGTCTTGTGTGACAGCAGATGTTCATGGAAGTAGTGTATATTGCTGTGTATGGCTGTCGTAGGTGATCATATCCAATACTGGTAACGGTGGTGTGAAAATAACAAATTCAAAAATAAATAAATAAATAAATAAACTCTGTTCTTATCAGTTTCATATCTGATTCGTCCACTATCCGGGGACTGCGTATTAAATCGATCTTTGGCTCATGGAGCCGGTTCCGGAGCATGAAAAAAAGAAAAGAAGAAAAAAAAGAAGCCCGTCACTGCACATTTTTGATGTCTCTCTTATCTCTTGGAGTCTTTTGCTAACGAGCTGATGAGTTGAATCAGGTGTGTGTTCGATTGTCCGACCGTTGGTGAGGATTGCGAAGAGGGACAGGGTGCCTCTGACTGGAGGCCCGGGAATTCATACTTACCTGGCAGGGGAGACACCATGATCAGGGAGGTGGTTCACCCAGGGCGAGGCTCGGCCATTGCACTCCGGTTGTGCTGACCCCTGCGAATTCCCCAAATGTGGGAATCTCGACTGCATAATTTATGGTAGTGGGGGACTGCGTTCGCGCTCTCCCCTGGACACACACACTGGTTAAAAGAGCAGATTGTTAAAGCTCCAATCATTTTTCCTTCTTCTCCTGATGGTTGATGAAACCTTGGAAGTCCAGAGAACCGAACTGCAGTGGTTGATTGAGAGATAGAAAACAACCTGGGAGGCTTGTTTTTTTTTTTCTTCTTTTTTTTTCATTCTTCACATAATCTCCAATATTTAACGAACGCTTTGATTGACAGCAGTGGTCCAAAGTTGTTCAGAATGAGGAGTTCTATCATGTGGTATGAATACCTTGTGCACGTGTGAAAAATCACGTGATACACAGTCGTCTATGGCCGTATTCAAGTTGTTGTTTTTTTCTGTTTACAGCGCCACCAAGTGGCCAGTCGCCACATCCCTTTTCACGTGACCACAGGCTGAGCCCGTACACAGGTGTACCCACTTGGGTGTAATTGTCTCTTTGCCGTCGGAGAGTTATAGCCTTTCAAGTAAAGCCCGCCTCGCCCACCGCCAACGTCTTGGCGTCCCGTCGCCAACGTGAATCGAAATTCCGACTTTTTTCCCGGTCACTGTCGGCAGTCAGACTCCAGAGAATCTTTCGGCACCGCTTTGGGTCAGATTGGGCAAACGACCCAGGACTACTGTGCAAAAGTAGGTTTTTCGGAAAATCCCAAATACCCGAAAATCTCGCCAGCGCGACCATCCGATCCGAGGCGTGCGTCTCGTTCGGCCCGAGCCAAGGATTCCGGTGATGTAAGACACTTGGGTCTGCGACGGACGGTTTAGGAGTTACGAGCCATTCCGTGCTTTTGAACGATGATGATCCAAAATCCCAGGTTGCACTCCAAAGTGTCGTGTTGTGCACTCCGTTGTGATCCGTTTTCGGTGAGCTTGTTTGTTGGCGACCTTAGGCCCTCTCGCCGCGGCCCAGGTGGGCGTGGCCTTTGGCGGCTCCCCCGCCTCGGCGTCATTGCGGCATCGCTTCTCGGCCTTTTGGCTAAGATCAAGTGTAGTATCTGTTCTTATCAGTTTAATATCTGATACGTGCCCTACCCGGGCACCATATATTAAATTGATTTTTGGAACTGGGAGATGGAATAGGGGCTTGCTCCGTCCACTCCACGCATCGACCCGGTATTGCAGTACTTCTGGGAACGGTGCACCCCCTTCAAAGTGTTCAATGAGAGAAGTGTTTTAGTCTTGTGTGACAGCAGATGTTCATGGAAGTAGTGTATATTGCTGTGTATGGCTGTCGTAGGTGATCATATCCAATACTGGTAACGGTGGTGTGAAAATAACAAATTCAAAAATAAATAAATAAATAAATAAACTCTGTTCTTATCAGTTTCATATCTGATTCGTCCACTATCCGGGGACTGCGTATTAAATCGATCTTTGGCTCATGGAGCCGGTTCCGGAGCATGAAAAAAAGAAAAGAAGAAAAAAAAGAAGCCCGTCACTGCACATTTTTGATGTCTCTCTTATCTCTTGGAGTCTTTTGCTAACGAGCTGATGAGTTGAATCAGGTGTGTGTTCGATTGTCCGACCGTTGGTGAGGATTGCGAAGAGGGACAGGGTGGCTCTGACTGGAGGCCCGGGAATTCATACTTACCTGGCAGGGGAGACACCATGATCAGGGAGGTGGTTCACCCAGGGCGAGGCTCGGCCATTGCACTCCGGTTGTGCTGACCCCTGCGAATTCCCCAAATGTGGGAATCTCGACTGCATAATTTATGGTAGTGGGGGACTGCGTTCGCGCTCTCCCCTGGACACACACACTGGTTAAAAGAGCAGATTGTTAAAGCTCCAATCATTTTTCCTTCTTCTCCTGATGGTTGATGAAACCTTGGAAGTCCAGAGAACCGAACTGCAGTGGTTGATTGAGAGATAGAAAACAACCTGGGAGGCTTGTTTTTTTTTTCTTCTTTTTTTTTCATTCTTCACATAATCTCCAATATTTAACGAACGCTTTGATTGACAGCAGTGGTCCAAAGTTGTTCAGAATGAGGAGTTCTATCATGTGGTATGAATACCTTGTGCACGTGTGAAAAATCACGTGATACACAGTCGTCTATGGCCGTATTCAAGTTGTTGTTTTTTTCTGTTTACAGCGCCACCAAGTGGCCAGTCGCCACATCCCTTTTCACGTGACCACAGGCTGAGCCCGTACACAGGTGTACCCACTTGGGTGTAATTGTCTCTTTGCCGTCGGAGAGTTATAGCCTTTCAAGTAAAGCCCGCCTCGCCCACCGCCAACGTCTTGGCGTCCCGTCGCCAACGTGAATCGAAATTCCGACTTTTTTCCCGGTCACTGTCGGCAGTCAGACTCCAGAGAATCTTTCGGCACCGCTTTGGGTCAGATTGGGCAAACGACCCAGGACTACTGTGCAAAAGTAGGTTTTTCGGAAAATCCCAAATACCCGAAAATCTCGCCAGCGCGACCATCCGATCCGAGGCGTGCGTCTCGTTCGGCCCGAGCCAAGGATTCCGGTGATGTAAGACACTTGGGTCTGCGACGGACGGTTTAGGAGTTACGAGCCATTCCGTGCTTTTGAACGATGATGATCCAAAATCCCAGGTTGCACTCCAAAGTGTCGTGTTGTGCACTCCGTTGTGATCCGTTTTCGGTGAGCTTGTTTGTTGGCGACCTTAGGCCCTCTCGCCGCGGCCCAGGTGGGCGTGGCCTTTGGCGGCTCCCCCGCCTCGGCGTCATTGCGGCATCGCTTCTCGGCCTTTTGGCTAAGATCAAGTGTAGTATCTGTTCTTATCAGTTTAATATCTGATACGTGCCCTACCCGGGCACCATATATTAAATTGATTTTTGGAACTGGGAGATGGAATAGGGGCTTGCTCCGTCCACTCCACGCATCGACCCGGTATTGCAGTACTTCTGGGAACGGTGCACCCCCTTTAAAGTGTTCAATGAGAGAAATGTTTTAGTCTTGTGTGACAGCAGATGTTCATGGAAGTAGTGTATATTGCTGTGTATGGCTGTCGTAGGTGATCATATCCAATACTGGTAACGGTGGTGTGAAAATAACAAATTCAAAAATAAATAAATAAATAAATAAACTCTGTTCTTATCAGTTTCATATCTGATTCGTCCACTATCCGGGGACTGCGTATTAAATCGATCTTTGGCTCATGGAGCCGGTTCCGGAGCATGAAAAAAAGAAAAGAAGAAAAAAAAGAAGCCCGTCACTGCACATTTTTGATGTCTCTCTTATCTCTTGGAGTCTTTTGCTAACGAGCTGATGAGTTGAATCAGGTGTGTGTTCGATTGTCCGACCGTTGGTGAGGATTGCGAAGAGGGACAGGGTGCCTCTGACTGGAGGCCCGGGAATTCATACTTACCTGGCAGGGGAGACACCATGATCAGGGAGGTGGTTCACCCAGGGCGAGGCTCGGCCATTGCACTCCGGTTGTGCTGACCCCTGCGAATTCCCCAAATGTGGGAATCTCGACTGCATAATTTATGGTAGTGGGGGACTGCGTTCGCGCTCTCCCCTGGACACACACACTGGTTAAAAGAGCAGATTGTTAAAGCTCCAATAATTTTTCCTTCTTCTCCTGATGGTTGATGAAACCTTGGAAGTCCAGAGAACCGAACTGCAGTGGTTGATTGAGAGATAGAAAACAACCTGGGAGGCTTGTTTTTTTTTTCTTCTTTTTTTTTCATTCTTCACATAATCTCCAATATTTAACGAACGCTTTGATTGACAGCAGTGGTCCAAAGTTGTTCAGAATGAGGAGTTCTATCATGTGGTATGAATACCTTGTGCACGTGTGAAAAATCACGTGATACACAGTCGTCTATGGCCGTATTCAAGTTGTTGTTTTTTTCTGTTTACAGCGCCACCAAGTGGCCAGTCGCCACATCCCTTTTCACGTGACCACAGGCTGAGCCCGTACACAGGTGTACCCACTTGGGTGTGATTGTCTCTTTGCCGTCGGAGAGTTATAGCCTTTCAAGTAAAGCCCGCCTCGCCCACCGCCAACGTCTTGGCGTCCCGTCGCCAACGTGAATCGAAATTCCGACTTTTTTCCCGGTCACTGTCGGCAGTCAGACTCCAGAGAATCTTTCGGCACCGCTTTGGGTCAGATTGGGCAAACGACCCAGGACTACTGTGCAAAAGTAGGTTTTTCGGAAAATCCCAAATACCCGAAAATCTCGCCAGCGCGACCATCCGATCCGAGGCGTGCGTCTCGTTCGGCCCGAGCCAAGGATTCCGGTGATGTAAGACACTTGGGTCTGCGACGGACGGTTTAGGAGTTACGAGCCATTCCGTGCTTTTGAACGATGATGATCCAAAATCCCAGGTTGCACTCCAAAGTGTCGTGTTGTGCACTCCGTTGTGATCCGTTTTCGGTGAGCTTGTTTGTTGGCGACCTTAGGCCCTCTCGCCGCGGCCCAGGTGGGCGTGGCCTTTGGCGGCTCCCCCGCCTCGGCGTCATTGCGGCATCGCTTCTCGGCCTTTTGGCTAAGATCAAGTGTAGTATCTGTTCTTATCAGTTTAATATCTGATACGTGCCCTACCCGGGCACCATATATTAAATTGATTTTTGGAACTGGGAGATGGAATAGGGGCTTGCTCCGTCCACTCCACGCATCGACCCGGTATTGCAGTACTTCTGGGAACGGTGCACCCCCTTCAAAGTGTTCAATGAGAGAAGTGTTTTAGTCTTGTGTGACAGCAGATGTTCATGGAAGTAGTGTATATTGCTGTGTATGGCTGTCGTAGGTGATCATATCCAATACTGGTAACGGTGGTGTGAAAATAACAAATTCAAAAATAAATAAATAAATAAATAAACTCTGTTCTTATCAGTTTCATATCTGATTCGTCCACTATCCGGGGACTGCGTATTAAATCGATCTTTGGCTCATGGAGCCGGTTCCGGAGCATGAAAAAAAGAAAAGAAGAAAAAAAAGAAGCCCGTCACTGCACATTTTTGATGTCTCTCTTATCTCTTGGAGTCTTTTGCTAACGAGCTGATGAGTTGAATCAGGTGTGTGTTCGATTGTCCGACCGTTGGTGAGGATTGCGAAGAGGGACAGGGTGCCTCTGACTGGAGGCCCGGGAATTCATACTTACCTGGCAGGGGAGACACCATGATCAGGGAGGTGGTTCACCCAGGGCGAGGCTCGGCCATTGCACTCCGGTTGTGCTGACCCCTGCGAATTCCCCAAATGTGGGAATCTCGACTGCATAATTTATGGTAGTGGGGGACTGCGTTCGCGCTCTCCCCTGGACACACACACTGGTTAAAAGAGCAGATTGTTAAAGCTCCAATCATTTTTCCTTCTTCTCCTGATGGTTGATGAAACCTTGGAAGTCCAGAGAACCGAACTGCAGTGGTTGATTGAGAGATAGAAAACAACCTGGGAGGCTTGTTTTTTTTTTCTTCTTTTTTTTTCATTCTTCACATAATCTCCAATATTTAACGAACGCTTTGATTGACAGCAGTGGTCCAAAGTTGTTCAGAATGAGGAGTTCTATCATGTGGTATGAATACCTTGTGCACGTGTGAAAAATCACGTGATACACAGTCGTCTATGGCCGTATTCAAGTTGTTGTTTTTTTCTGTTTACAGCGCCACCAAGTGGCCAGTCGCCACATCCCTTTTCACGTGACCACAGGCTGAGCCCGTACACAGGTGTACCCACTTGGGTGTAATTGTCTCTTTGCCGTCGGAGAGTTATAGCCTTTCAAGTAAAGCCCGCCTCGCCCACCGCCAACGTCTTGGCGTCCCGTCGCCAACGTGAATCGAAATTCCGACTTTTTTCCCGGTCACTGTCGGCAGTCAGACTCCAGAGAATCTTTCGGCACCGCTTTGGGTCAGATTGGGCAAACGACCCAGGACTACTGTGCAAAAGTAGGTTTTTCGGAAAATCCCAAATACCCGAAAATCTCGCCAGCGCGACCATCCGATCCGAGGCGTGCGTCTCGTTCGGCCCGAGCCAAGGATTCCGGTGATGTAAGACACTTGGGTCTGCGACGGACGGTTTAGGAGTTACGAGCCATTCCGTGCTTTTGAACGATGATGATCCAAAATCCCAGGTTGCACTCCAAAGTGTCGTGTTGTGCACTCCGTTGTGATCCGTTTTCGGTGAGCTTGTTTGTTGGCGACCTTAGGCCCTCTCGCCGCGGCCCAGGTGGGCGTGGCCTTTGGCGGCTCCCCCGCCTCGGCGTCATTGCGGCATCGCTTCTCGGCCTTTTGGCTAAGATCAAGTGTAGTATCTGTTCTTATCAGTTTAATATCTGATACGTGCCCTACCCGGGCACCATATATTAAATTGATTTTTGGAACTGGGAGATGGAATAGGGGCTTGCTCCGTCCACTCCGCGCATCGACCCGGTATTGCAGTACTTCTGGGAACGGTGCACCCCCTTTAAAGTGTTCAACGAGAGAAATGTTTTAGTCTTGTGTGACAGCAGATGTTCATGGAAGTAGTGTATATTGCTGTGTATGGCTGTCGTAGGTGATCATATCCAATACTGGTAACGGTGGTGTGAAAATAACAAATTCAAAAATAAATAAATAAATAAATAAACTCTGTTCTTATCAGTTTCATATCTGATTCGTCCACTATCCGGGGACTGCGTATTAAATCGATCTTTGGCTCATGGAGCCGGTTCCGGAGCATGAAAAAAAGAAAAGAAGAAAAAAAAGAAGCCCGTCACTGCACATTTTTGATGTCTCTCTTATCTCTTGGAGTCTTTTGCTAACGAGCTGATGAGTTGAATCAGGTGTGTGTTCGATTGTCCGACCGTTGGTGAGGATTGCGAAGAGGGACAGGGTGCCTCTGACTGGAGGCCCGGGAATTCATACTTACCTGGCAGGGGAGACACCATGATCAGGGAGGTGGTTCACCCAGGGCGAGGCTCGGCCATTGCACTCCGGTTGTGCTGACCCCTGCGAATTCCCCAAATGTGGGAATCTCGACTGCATAATTTATGGTAGTGGGGGACTGCGTTCGCGCTCTCCCCTGGACACACACACTGGTTAAAAGAGCAGATTGTTAAAGCTCCAATCATTTTTCCTTCTTCTCCTGATGGTTGATGAAACCTTGGAAGTCCAGAGAACCGAACTGCAGTGGTTGATTGAGAGATAGAAAACAACCTGGGAGGCTTGTTTTTTTTTCTTCTTTTTTTTTCATTCTTCACATAATCTCCAATATTTAACGAACGCTTTGATTGACAGCAGTGGTCCAAAGTTGTTCAGAATGAGGAGTTCTATCATGTGGTATGAATACCTTACCTTGTGCACGTGTGAAAAATCACGTGATACACAGTCGTCTATGGCCGTATTCAAGCTGTTGTTTTTTTCTGTTTACAGCGCCACCAAGTGGCCAGTCGCCACATCCCTTTTCACGTGACCACAGGCTGAGCCCGTACACAGGTGTACCCACTTGGGTGTAAATGTCTCTTTGCCGTCGGAGAGTTATAGCCATTCAAGTAAAGCCCGCCTCGCCCACCGCCAACGTCTTGGCGTCCCGTCGCCAACGTGAATCGAAATTCCGACTTTTTTCCCGGTCACTGTCGGCAGTCAGACTCCAGAGAATCTTTCGGCACCGCTTTGGGTCAGATTGGGCAAACGACCCAGGACTACTGTGCAAAAGTAGGTTTTTCGGAAAATCCCAAATACCCGAAAATCTCGCCAGCGCGACCATCCGATCCGAGGCGTGCGTCTCGTTCGGCCCGAGCCAAGGATTCCGGTGATGTAAGACACTTGGGTCTGCGACGGACGGTTTAGGAGTTACGAGCCATTCCGTGCTTTTGAACGATGATGATCCAAAATCCCAGGTTGCACTCCAAAGTGTCGTGTTGTGCACTCCGTTGTGATCCGTTTTCGGTGAGCTTGTTTGTTGGCGACCTTAGGCCCTCTCGCCGCGGCCCAGGTGGGCGTGGCCTTTGGCGGCTCCCCCGCCTCGGCGTCATTGCGGCATCGCTTCTCGGCCTTTTGGCTAAGATCAAGTGTAGTATCTGTTCTTATCAGTTTAATATCTGATACGTGCCCTACCCGGGCACCATATATTAAATTGATTTTTGGAACTGGGAGATGGAATAGGGGCTTGCTCCGTCCACTCCACGCATCGACCCGGTATTGCAGTACTTCTGGGAACGGTGCACCCCCTTTAAAGTGTTCAACGAGAGAAATGTTTTAGTCTTGTGTGACAGCAGATGTTCATGGAAGTAGTGTATATTGCTGTGTATGGCTGTCGTAGGTGATCATATCCAATACTGGTAACGGTGGTGTGAAAATAACAAATTCAAAAATAAATAAATAAATAAATAAACTCTGTTCTTATCAGTTTCATATCTGATTCGTCCACTATCCGGGGACTGCGTATTAAATCGATCTTTGGCTCATGGAGCCGGTTCCGGAGCATGAAAAAAAGAAAAGAAGAAAAAAAAGAAGCCCGTCACTGCACATTTTTGATGTCTCTCTTATCTCTTGGAGTCTTTTGCTAACGAGCTGATGAGTTGAATCAGGTGTGTGTTCGATTGTCCGACCGTTGGTGAGGATTGCGAAGAGGGACAGGGTGCCTCTGACTGGAGGCCCGGGAATTCATACTTACCTGGCAGGGGAGACACCATGATCAGGGAGGTGGTTCACCCAGGGCGAGGCTCGGCCATTGCACTCCGGTTGTGCTGACCCCTGCGAATTCCCCAAATGTGGGAATCTCGACTGCATAATTTATGGTAGTGGGGGACTGCGTTCGCGCTCTCCCCTGGACACACACACTGGTTAAAAGAGCAGATTGTTAAAGCTCCAATCATTTTTCCTTCTTCTCCTGATGGTTGATGAAACCTTGGAAGTCCAGAGAACCGAACTGCAGTGGTTGATTGAGAGATAGAAAACAACCTGGGAGGCTTGTTTTTTTTTCTTCTTTTTTTTTCATTCTTCACATAATCTCCAATATTTAACGAACGCTTTGATTGACAGCAGTGGTCCAAAGTTGTTCAGAATGAGGAGTTCTATCATGTGGTATGAATACCTTACCTTGTGCACGTGTGAAAAATCACGTGATACACAGTCGTCTATGGCCGTATTCAAGCTGTTGTTTTTTTCTGTTTACAGCGCCACCAAGTGGCCAGTCGCCACATCCCTTTTCACGTGACCACAGGCTGAGCCCGTACACAGGTGTACCCACTTGGGTGTAAATGTCTCTTTGCCGTCGGAGAGTTATAGCCATTCAAGTAAAGCCCGCCTCGCCCACCGCCAACGTCTTGGCGTCCCGTCGCCAACGTGAATCGAAATTCCGACTTTTTTCCCGGTCACTGTCGGCAGTCAGACTCCAGAGAATCTTTCGGCACCGCTTTGGGTCAGATTGGGCAAACGACCCAGGACTACTGTGCAAAAGTAGGTTTTTCGGAAAATCCCAAATACCCGAAAATCTCGCCAGCGCGACCATCCGATCCGAGGCGTGCGTCTCGTTCGGCCCGAGCCAAGGATTCCGGTGATGTAAGACACTTGGGTCTGCGACGGACGGTTTAGGAGTTACGAGCCATTCCGTGCTTTTGAACGATGATGATCCAAAATCCCAGGTTGCACTCCAAAGTGTCGTGTTGTGCACTCCGTTGTGATCCGTTTTCGGTGAGCTTGTTTGTTGGCGACCTTAGGCCCTCTCGCCGCGGCCCAGGTGGGCGTGGCCTTTGGCGGCTCCCCCGCCTCGGCGTCATTGCGGCATCGCTTCTCGGCCTTTTGGCTAAGATCAAGTGTAGTATCTGTTCTTATCAAGAGCACAGTGGTGGGAGATGGTGAAGGGAAAGACCAAGACTTTTTTTAGATGGGCAGGGAAAAAGAAAACATGTAAGGAAAAGAGACAAATGGTGGGACTGCAAAAGAGGTTACAACGCTATTTTCATCTTTTTAATCAGGGGTTTGATTTTAATGATGAAATAAAAGAAGTTAAAAAAGAAATGTCTGAACTGGCAGAAGTTAAAAGTAGAGGAATTATTTTTAGAAGTAAAGAAAAGGAAATAGAGCAGGGAGAGAAATGCACAAGATACTTTTTTAAGAAAATACTCAATAGAGGTGGAGCCATGGTGAAATTAAGAAATAAAGAAAGAGAAATGGTGACAGACACAAATGGTATTTTAACAGTAGTAGAAAGTTTTTATGAGGAACTCTATGGGGAAAAGGCAAGTGATGATGTGATTTTAAATGAAACTCTAACCTTTATAGAGAATACTGTAAAAGATAGTGCAGGTTTGACAAATGATTTTAATCTCCCTGAGATGGACAAAAGTATAAAAAAATTTAAAAGGGGGAAGTCCCCCGGAGCCGACGGACTTCCCCTAGAATTTTATCTGACCTTTTGGGACATTTTAAGACTAGACCTACTGGCTGTTTTTAATGACCTTGATAACCTCGACCGACTTCCAGACAGTTTTAGAATGGGTATAATGACACTATTACACAAAAAAGATGACAAGACGGATCTAAAAAACTGGCGTCCTATAACCCTTTTAAACTTTGACTGTAAACTTTTTTGCAAACTTTTAACAATACGAATGTCAACAGTTTTAGCAGAATTGATCCACCCGGATCAAGCCTGCGCCGTCCCTGGGAGGAAGATCACAGACAGCCTCGTACTGATAAGAGATACCATCTGTTATGCGAGAGACAGAAACATTCGGCTGATAGTGTTAAATCTAGATTTCGAAAAAGCATTTGACAGAGTCTCGCACCATTACTTGTTTCAAGTATTGGGGAAAATGGGCTTTCCTGGGAGATTCTTAGCTTGGGTGGGATTGCTGTACAGGGATATAACCAGCAGAATCCTAGTTAATGGGAATCTTTCAAAAGCGATAGATGTACGCAGTGGTGTCCGTCAGGGCTGTCCGTTATCTCCTCTCCTGTATGTGGCTTGCATCGAACCCCTAGCGCAGATCTTGAGAAGGGACAAGTGGATAACGGGACTGACCATACCCGGGACTGGAGGACTGACTGCAAAGACTGTTTTATATATGGACGATATCAATCTTTTATGCACTGACGTTTCATCAATACAGAGGACAATGGACTTGACAGACTGGTTTGGGAAAGCGTCTGGAGCTAGACTGAACAGAGACAAGACCCAGGTGCAGTTCTATGGCCCATGGGAACCAAGCAAGACTGTTGGACTGGACATCACTTTTAAAAAGACAGACATAAAAATACTGGGCATCAAATTTGACAGAGACGGGGGAGGGAGTGGAAACTGGCATGATGTGACTGGAAAAGTGAGGAAAAAATTGGGGTTCTGGGGACTGAGACAGCTGACTTTTGAAGGAAAGGTTTTAATTCTAAAAGCTGTGATTTTACCATTGTTTTTATTGCTATGTTCTGTTTTCTTTCCCCCTAGATTCTTTCTTTTATCCCTGGACCGGTCCATGTTTTATTTTTTGTGGGGATCCAAATGGGAGAGGCTAAAAAGAGTAACCATGAAGAAAGCACCAAAAAACGGAGGAAAAGGCGTCCCAGACCCTTATTTGTTTTTAGGAGCCCAATACACTGCATTACACATAAAGTATGCCCTGGCCCCATCCAGACAAGACAAAACAGCAGCCATGGCCCGGTTCTGGGTGGGGTCCTTTTTAAGATCCATCAAAATTTTACCAACAGACTTGACAACACCACTTGCATTTGACCAACCCCCTGCATACGCTCACATAAAAAAGTTTTTAAAGAATTTTAATTTGGAAAAAGAAAACGTGACTGTTTTAACTAATCACCGCTCTATCCTCTCCCTTGTGCAGGAACGGGAACAAGTGTGTCCAGTGCGCGGGCTCACCTTAAGTGAAGCCCAAAAGGTTTGGCGCAATGTGTCCCACTCAGCTCTCCAGAACCGACACCGGGACCTGGCGTGGATGGTTGCCCATGAGATCCTCCCGGTCAGGGCCGTGATGCACTCCCGAGGCATGTCGAGGAACCCCATCTGCCCGCGGCCCGGGTGTGGCGCGCCCGAGACCGTGAGGCACGCGCTCTGGGAGTGCAGCGCTGTGAGGGACCTGTGGGCAACAGCTGGCCCCCAGCAATTCCCGTACCTGCCAGCAGGGGGGGTCCCAAACTACCCAATGGTCAGAGGTGAGGTGAGCCAGCAAATGCCAGCACAAACACAGACCGCGCTCTGGCTCACCATTTGTTGCATTAAAGACGCCATTTGGACCTCCAGAAACCTGCTGGTAGGGAAGCGCATGCAGGTGTCCCTCCACGCCACCATCCAGCTGGCAAAATCAAGGCTGCAGGACTACACCGCATGTCGCCATTCGGACGTGGGGGCCAGAGCCTCACAGGGGAAGGTCCCCACAGCCACGAGCCTTGACTGCCCGTAGATGCCCCCCACAACATCTTCGGCGGAGCAGCGGTGCCTCGGTTTAAGAGGATCTCCTCTGGGCCCAGAAAGGCCAGGTCTTTGGGACTGGTTTTGAGGAACTGAGTTGATGGTTCAAAAGGTTTATAAGGACATACCCGTTCTTGTACAATGGAAGAGAGAGTTTTTAAGTTTGTTTTAATTGTTTTATCAAGATATTTATTTCATGTATTACCATTTTTATTAATTTCTCCATGTGTTTTACCAGAATGCTTTTAATTTAAATTATATACATGGACAACAGAAACTGTTTATTTATCTTATTTATCTTTAAACAAAACAAATAATTATGTAAACATTCTGTAAAAACGTGGTTTACAAAAAAGATGTATGGTATAAATGAAAGAATTGTTACAATAAAAATATGTCAAAAGAAAAAATCTGTTCTTATCAGTTTAATATCTAATACGTGCCCTACCCGGGCACCATATATTAAATTGATTTTTGGAACTGGGAGATGGAATAGGGGCTTGCTCCGTCCACTCCACGCATCGACCCGGTATTGCAGTACTTCTGGGAACGGTGCACCCCCTTTAAAGTGTTCAACGAGAGAAATGTTTTAGTCTTGTGTGACAGCAGATGTTCATGGAAGTAGTGTATATTGCTGTGTATGGCTGTCGTAGGTGATCATATCCAATACTGGTAACGGTGGTGTGAAAATAACAAATTCAAAAATAAATAAATAAATAAATAAACTCTGTTCTTATCAGTTTCATATCTGATTCGTCCACTATCCGTGGACTGCGTATTAAATCGATCTTTGGCTCATGGAGCATGAAAAAAAGAAAAGAAGAAAAAAAAGAAGCCCGTCACTGCACATTTTTGATGTCTCTCTTATCTCTTGGAGTCTTTTGCTAACGAGCTGATGAGTTGAATCAGGTGTGTGTTCGATTGTCCGACCGTTGGTGAGGATTGCGAAGAGGGACAGGGTGCCTCTGACTGGAGGCCCGGGAATTCATACTTACCTGGCAGGGGAGACACCATGATCAGGGAGGTGGTTCACCCAGGGCGAGGCTCGGCCATTGCACTCCGGTTGTGCTGACCCCTGCGAATTCCCCAAATGTGGGAATCTCGACTGCATAATTTATGGTAGTGGGGGACTGCGTTCGCGCTCTCCCCTGGACACACACACTGGTTAAAAGAGCAGATTGTTAAAGCTCCAATCATTTTTCCTTCTTCTCCTGATGGTTGATGAAACCTTGGAAGTCCAGAGAACCGAACTGCAGTGGTTGATTGAGAGATAGAAAACAACCTGGGAGGCTTGTTTTTTTTTCTTCTTTTTTTTTCATTCTTCACATAATCTCCAATATTTAACGAACGCTTTGATTGACAGCAGTGGTCCAAAGTTGTTCAGAATGAGGAGTTCTATCATGTGGTATGAATACCTTACCTTGTGCACGTGTGAAAAATCACGTGATACACAGTCGTCTATGGCCGTATTCAAGCTGTTGTTTTTTTCTGTTTACAGCGCCACCAAGTGGCCAGTCGCCACATCCCTTTTCACGTGACCACAGGCTGAGCCCGTACACAGGTGTACCCACTTGGGTGTAATTGTCTCTTTGCCGTCGGAGAGTTATAGCCATTCAAGTAAAGCCCGCCTCGCCCACCGCCAACGTCTTGGCGTCCCGTCGCCAACGTGAATCGAAATTCCGACTTTTTTCCCGGTCACTGTCGGCAGTCAGACTCCAGAGAATCTTTCGGCACCGCTTTGGGTCAGATTGGGCAAACGACCCAGGACTACTGTGCAAAAGTAGGTTTTTCGGAAAATCCCAAATACCCGAAAATCTCGCCAGCGCGACCATCCGATCCGAGGCGTGCGTCTCGTTCGGCCCGAGCCAAGGATTCCGGTGATGTAAGACACTTGGGTCTGCGACGGACGGTTTAGGAGTTACGAGCCATTCCGTGCTTTTGAACGATGATGATCCAAAATCCCAGGTTGCACTCCAAAGTGTCGTGTTGTGCACTCCGTTGTGATCCGTTTTCGGTGAGCTTGTTTGTTGGCGACCTTAGGCCCTCTCGCCGCGGCCCAGGTGGGCGTGGCCTTTGGCGGCTCCCCCGCCTCGGCGTCATTGCGGCATCGCTTCTCGGCCTTTTGGCTAAGATCAAGTGTAGTATCTGTTCTTATCAGTTTAATATCTGATACGTGCCCTACCCGGGCACCATATATTAAATTGATTTTTGGAACTGGGAGATGGAATAGGGGCTTGCTCCGTCCACTCCACGCATCGACCCGGTATTGCAGTACTTCTGGGAACGGTGCACCCCCTTTAAAGTGTTCAATGAGAGAAATGTTTTAGTCTTGTGTGACAGCAGATGTTCATGGAAGTATTGTATATTGCTGTGTATGGCTGTCGTAGGTGATCATATCCAATACTGGTAACGGTGGTGTGAAAATAACAAATTCAAAAATAAATAAATAAATAAATAAACTCTGTTCTTATCAGTTTCATATCTGATTCGTCCACTATCCGGGGACTGCGTATTAAATCGATCTTTGGCTCATGGAGCCGGTTCCGGAGCATGAAAAAAAGAAAAGAAGAAAAAAAAGAAGCCCGTCACTGCACATTTTTGATGTCTCTCTTATCTCTTGGAGTCTTTTGCTAACGAGCTGATGAGTTGAATCAGGTGTGTGTTCGATTGTCCGACCGTTGGTGAGGATTGCGAAGAGGGCACAGGGTGCCTCTGACTGGAGGCCCGGGAATTCATACTTACCTGGCAGGGGAGACACCATGATCAGGGAGGTGGTTCACCCAGGGCGAGGCTCGGCCATTGCACTCCGGTTGTGCTGACCCCTGCGAATTCCCCAAATGTGGGAATCTCGACTGCATAATTTATGGTAGTGGGGGACTGCGTTCGCGCTCTCCCCTGGACACACACACTGGTTAAAAGAGCAGATTGTTAAAGCTCCAATCATTTTTCCTTCTTCTCCTGATGGTTGATGAAACCTTGGAAGTCCAGAGAACCGAACTGCAGTGGTTGATTGAGAGATAGAAAACAACCTGGGAGGCTTGTTTTTTTTTCTTCTTTTTTTTTCATTCTTCACATAATCTCCAATATTTAACGAACGCTTTGATTGACAGCAGTGGTCCAAAGTTGTTCAGAATGAGGAGTTCTATCATGTGGTATGAATACCTTGTGCACGTGTAAAAAATCACGTGATACACAGTCGTCTATGGCCGTATTCAAGCTGTTGTTTTTTTCTGTTTACAGCGCCACCAAGTGGCCAGTCGCCACATCCCTTTTCACGTGACCACAGGCTGAGCCCGTACACAGGTGTACCCACTTGGGTGTAATTGTCTCTTTGCCGTCGGAGAGTTATAGCCATTCAAGTAAAGCCCGCCTCGCCCACCGCCAACGTCTTGGCGTCCCGTCGCCAACGTGAATCGAAATTCCGACTTTTTTCCCGGTCACTGTCGGCAGTCAGACTCCAGAGAATCTTTCGGCACCGCTTTGGGTCAGATTGGGCAAACGACCCAGGACTACTGTGCAAAAGTAGGTTTTTCGGAAAATCCCAAATACCCGAAAATCTCGCCAGCGCGACCATCCGATCCGAGGCGTGCGTCTCGTTCGGCCCGAGCCAAGGATTCCGGTGATGTAAGACACTTGGGTCTGCGACGGACGGTTTAGGAGTTACGAGCCATTCCGTGCTTTTGAACGATGATGATCCAAAATCCCAGGTTGCACTCCAAAGTGTCGTGTTGTGCACTCCGTTGTGATCCGTTTTCGGTGAGCTTGTTTGTTGGCGACCTTAGGCCCTCTCGCCGCGGCCCAGGTGGGCGTGGCCTTTGGCGGCTCCCCCGCCTCGGCGTCATTGCGGCATCGCTTCTCGGCCTTTTGGCTAAGATCAAGTGTAGTATCTGTTCTTATCAGTTTAATATCTGATACGTGCCCTACCCGGGCACCATATATTAAATTGATTTTTGGAACTGGGAGATGGAATAGGGGCTTGCTCCGTCCACTCCACGCATCGACCCGGTATTGCAGTACTTCTGGGAACGGTGCACCCCCTTTAAAGTGTTCAATGAGAGAAATGTTTTAGTCTTGTGTGACAGCAGATGTTCATGGAAGTATTGTATATTGCTGTGTATGGCTGTCGTAGGTGATCATATCCAATACTGGTAACGGTGGTGTGAAAATAACAAATTCAAAAATAAATAAATAAATAAATAAACTCTGTTCTTATCAGTTTCATATCTGATTCGTCCACTATCCGGGGACTGCGTATTAAATCGATCTTTGGCTCATGGAGCCGGTTCCGGAGCATGAAAAAAAGAAAAGAAGAAAAAAAAGAAGCCCGTCACTGCACATTTTTGATGTCTCTCTTATCTCTTGGAGTCTTTTGCTAACGAGCTGATGAGTTGAATCAGGTGTGTGTTCGATTGTCCGACCGTTGGTGAGGATTGCGAAGAGGGCACAGGGTGCCTCTGACTGGAGGCCCGGGAATTCATACTTACCTGGCAGGGGAGACACCATGATCAGGGAGGTGGTTCACCCAGGGCGAGGCTCGGCCATTGCACTCCGGTTGTGCTGACCCCTGCGAATTCCCCAAATGTGGGAATCTCGACTGCATAATTTATGGTAGTGGGGGACTGCGTTCGCGCTCTCCCCTGGACACACACACTGGTTAAAAGAGCAGATTGTTAAAGCTCCAATCATTTTTCCTTCTTCTCCTGATGGTTGATGAAACCTTGGAAGTCCAGAGAACCGAACTGCAGTGGTTGATTGAGAGATAGAAAACAACCTGGGAGGCTTGTTTTTTTTTCTTCTTTTTTTTTCATTCTTCACATAATCTCCAATATTTAACGAACGCTTTGATTGACAGCAGTGGTCCAAAGTTGTTCAGAATGAGGAGTTCTATCATGTGGTATGAATACCTTGTGCACGTGTAAAAAATCACGTGATACACAGTCGTCTATGGCCGTATTCAAGCTGTTGTTTTTTTCTGTTTACAGCGCCACCAAGTGGCCAGTCGCCACATCCCTTTTCACGTGACCACAGGCTGAGCCCGTACACAGGTGTACCCACTTGGGTGTAATTGTCTCTTTGCCGTCGGAGAGTTATAGCCATTCAAGTAAAGCCCGCCTCGCCCACCGCCAACGTCTTGGCGTCCCGTCGCCAACGTGAATCGAAATTCCGACTTTTTTCCCGGTCACTGTCGGCAGTCAGACTCCAGAGAATCTTTCGGCACCGCTTTGGGTCAGATTGGGCAAACGACCCAGGACTACTGTGCAAAAGTAGGTTTTTCGGAAAATCCCAAATACCCGAAAATCTCGCCAGCGCGACCATCCGATCCGAGGCGTGCGTCTCGTTCGGCCCGAGCCAAGGATTCCGGTGATGTAAGACACTTGGGTCTGCGACGGACGGTTTAGGAGTTACGAGCCATTCCGTGCTTTTGAACGATGATGATCCAAAATCCCAGGTTGCACTCCAAAGTGTCGTGTTGTGCACTCCGTTGTGATCCGTTTTCGGTGAGCTTGTTTGTTGGCGACCTTAGGCCCTCTCGCCGCGGCCCAGGTGGGCGTGGCCTTTGGCGGCTCCCCCGCCTCGGCGTCATTGCGGCATCGCTTCTCGGCCTTTTGGCTAAGATCAAGTGTAGTATCTGTTCTTATCAGTTTAATATCTGATACGTGCCCTACCCGGGCACCATATATTAAATTGATTTTTGGAACTGGGAGATGGAATAGGGGCTTGCTCCGTCCACTCCACGCATCGACCCGGTATTGCAGTACTTCTGGGAACGGTGCACCCCCTTTAAAGTGTTCAACGAGAGAAATGTTTTAGTCTTGTGTGACAGCAGATGTTCATGGAAGTAGTGTATATTGCTGTGTATGGCTGTCGTAGGTGATCATATCCAATACTGGTAACGGTGGTGTGAAAATAACAAATTCAAAAATAAATAAATAAATAAATAAACTCTGTTCTTATCAGTTTCATATCTGATTCGTCCACTATCCGGGGACTGCGTATTAAATCGATATTTGGCTCATGGAGCCGGTTCCGGAGCATGAAAAAAAGAAAAGAAGAAAAAAAAGAAGCCCGTCACTGCACATTTTTGATGTCTCTCTTATCTCTTGGAGTCTTTTGCTAACGAGCTGATGAGTTGAATCAGGTGTGTGTTCGATTGTCCGACCGTTGGTGAGGATTGCGAAGAGGGACAGGGTGCCTCTGACTGGAGGCCCGGGAATTCATACTTACCTGGCAGGGGAGACACCATGATCAGGGAGGTGGTTCACCCAGGGCGAGGCTCGGCCATTGCACTCCGGTTGTGCTGACCCCTGCGAATTCCCCAAATGTGGGAATCTCGACTGCATAATTTATGGTAGTGGGGGACTGCGTTCGCGCTCTCCCCTGGACACACACACTGGTTAAAAGAGCAGATTGTTAAAGCTCCAATCATTTTTCCTTCTTCTCCTGATGGTTGATGAAACCTTGGAAGTCCAGAGAACCGAACTGCAGTGGTTGATTGAGAGATAGAAAACAACCTGGGAGGCTTGTTTTTTTTTCTTCTTTTTTTTTCATTCTTCACATAATCTCCAATATTTAACGAACGCTTTGATTGACAGCAGTGGTCCAAAGTTGTACAGAATGAGGAGTTCTATCATGTGGTATGAATACCTTACCTTGTGCACGTGTGAAAAATCACGTGATACACAGTCGTCTATGGCCGTATTCAAGCTGTTGTTTTTTTCTGTTTACAGCGCCACCAAGTGGCCAGTCGCCACATCCCTTTTCACGTGACCACAGGCTGAGCCCGTACACAGGTGTACCCACTTGGGTGTAATTGTCTCTTTGCCGTCGGAGAGTTATAGCCATTCAAGTAAAGCCCGCCTCGCCCACCGCCAACGTCTTGGCGTCCCGTCGCCAACGTGAATCGAAATTCCGACTTTTTTCCCGGTCACTGTCGGCAGTCAGACTCCAGAGAATCTTTCGGCACCGCTTTGGGTCAGATTGGGCAAACGACCCAGGACTACTGTGCAAAAGTAGGTTTTTCGGAAAATCCCAAATACCCGAGCGACCATCCGATCCGAGGCGTGCGTCTCGTTCGGCCCGAGCCAAGGATTCCGGTGATGTAAGACACTTGGGTCTGCGACGGACGGTTTAGGAGTTACGAGCCATTCCGTGCTTTTGAACGATGATGATCCAAAATCCCAGGTTGCACTCCAAAGTGTCGTGTTGTGCACTCCGTTGTGATCCGTTTTCGGTGAGCTTGTTTGTTGGCGACCTTAGGCCCTCTCGCCGCGGCCCAGGTGGGCGTGGCCTTTGGCGGCTCCCCCGCCTCGGCGTCATTGCGGCATCGCTTCTCGGCCTTTTGGCTAAGATCACGTATCTGGTCGTCAGGTGGAGACAGCGATCGCCTCTTGGAGGTTTCTTGGCTCGAGATTAGCCTTGTATCCCGAGCCACACAACTTTTAGGAGGTACATTGATCCAGCTGTTTTTACGACTGTACAGTTTTAAGGTAAGACATTTTATCTATTTATCTATTTATTTATTTATTGTTCCTTTAAGTTTTTAGGCTGTTGGTGTCTCCACCATGTCGGCTGCTCGTGCCGGCATGCGGAGGCACCACAGCGTGCGTTTCCTTTTAAAGAGGTTGAGGGGAAGCTACTGGGGATGTCACGTCTTGATTTCTCCAGGAAGCTGATCCAAAAGACTTTAAATTTTAAACCTGAGGATTTAAATTGTATTGTGACTCTGCCCCTCAACAAAGGTTATGATGTTAGCTTTAGAGCGGTTTCCCACCTGAATGAGTTTTGGCACAGATTTGAAGCAGCTAAATCCCAGTTCTCTATGTTTACTGTTGAAAAGCTCTCTGATAACACACTTAAAACTGTGATTGTTAGAATGTTTAATGAGACAGTGACTGGGGAAGACATTTGTGTATGGCTGGGTAGATTTTGCACCGTTCGAAGCCAGCCAGTTAAGGTTTTAGATGAGGACGGCATCTGGACATGCTCTTGGCGAATTCCCATTAAACAATGGGAAGACGCCGGGGGCTACCAGGGCCTGAATCATCTGCCTTCAATGATTGTGCTTGGCGAGAACAGAGGCTACATTCATTACCAGGGCATGCCCAAATTATGCAGGAAGTGTGGAAAGTTTGGGCACTTAGCTGAAGCATGCCAGGAAATTATATGTGGGAAATGCAGAGAAATTGGTCACAACTTTGAGGAGTGTACCAATGGCAGGCGGTGCAACCTGTGTGGAGAATCAAACCATCTCTACAGAGATTGCCCAAAAAGTTTCGCCAACAAACTTAAAAGCAACAAAATGGCCGCCCCAACAAAATTCTCAGCCAGCCTCAGGGATTGGTCAGGAAAAAGGAAGTGGGGCGGCCACAGGGGCAGAGTCACGGATTGATACGGAACAGGGGGAGGAAACCACTCCCGAACAAGAAAAAGGAAATGAAACAGAAAGCGGAGAGGATGAAACGGTTTCCTCCCTCAACACCGTCTCGGAGGTGAGTATGCCCTCCAGTGGGAGTGAAAGTGTTTTTTCACTCCCAAATGCTCAAGTGCAGAAAAGAACTGCGAGATCTCCTCTGGTTCAAACAGAGGAGAAAAAGCTGCGGGTAGCGCATCGGCTAGATAGTTCTCCCACGGAAGATCTAGACCGTATGTGGCCCGCAGATTCTCCAAATGAAGTCTCTTTTCTGCATTTTAAGCTGAGAACATCGTCGCCAAAGGAGTCGCAAGAGGTACTCTCTGCGAGCCCCGTGGCGTCAAGCACTTGCTCCCCTGATCCCAGGTCTTCTGGGGAAAAGGAAAGGCAAATGCAACAAGATGTAACATGATTTTAATTATATCTCTGTAGTCACTTGGTTGCTTTTAAATGTCTCACACCCTTTTAACCATATTGCTCATGGCTCTCACTATCTCCACAATCAATGTGAGAAGTGTGAAGAGCAATATACGAGCACAGAGTGTGTTATCCTTTTTAAAATCTTTTAAGTCAGATGTGTTTTTATTGCAAGAATGTGGTCTGCCCTTTTTAACAAACTACAGGAAGTGGGAGGAGATTTGGACCCCAGGACTATCCATCTGGAGTGGGTCCAATTTTAACAAAAATGACGGTGTTGCTATTTTAATTAAAAATCCCAATATTTTGGTGAAGGACAGCACTGTGGTGAGGGATGGGCGGGCAATTTTAGCTAATCTGACTTTTTTAGGTAAGGATTTTAACATTTTAAATGTGTATGGTTTTACAGGGAAAAACAATAGGTATGAGCTTTTAGAAGACCTGCAGCCCCACATGCTAGGTAGGGCGCCCCTAGTGGTAGCAGGGGATTTTAATTGTGTTTTATCAAGAAAGGACAGAAAAAGGGTAGGAGAGGATTTTAAGGTCGATAAGACATCGGTTTTATTACAAAATATAGTCAAAGATTTTAAGTTAGTTGACTGCTTTAAAACAATGCATCAAAGAGAGGAGGGCTTCACCTGGTTCAGTGGTGACGGCGCCAGAGCCTCTCGAATTGACTATGTTTTTACAAGGGACTGCCCGCCGACCGATGCTACATTGACCCCCCTCTTCTTTTCTGATCACATGATGCTCTCCTGCACCCTTTCACTACCCACGGGTGTGACTGTAGGGGGAGGGCTGTGGAAGCTGAACTGCTCCCTATTAGAGGATGAGGAAGTGGTTGAAGAGTATAGGGAGCAGTTCAGCCAATGGCAGACCCTCCAGGACTTTTACGACTCACGTGCACAGTGGTGGGAGATGGTGAAACAAAGGACAGGACGGTTTTTTAAACAAATTGGAAAAGGAAAAAAGAACAAAGAAAAAAGACGCATGATGGGGCTGCAAAAAAGACTGCAGAGATATTTTAACCTTTTAAACCGTGGAATGGATTTTACAAATGAAATCAAAGAAGTAAAGAAAGAAATGTCAGATTTGTCCGAAACTCAGAGTAAAGGTGTCATTTTAAGATGTAAGGAGAGAGAAATAGAAGAAGGGGAAAAGTGTACTAGATATTTTTTTAAAAAGACAATAACACGGGGAGGGTCGATTAATACTTTAAAAACTTTTACAGGGGGGGAAGTAAATACAACAGATCAGATTTTAGGGGAAATTGAACGTTTTTACAATAATTTATATAGCACTAAAGAGGTACACAATGGCATCTTAGAGGAAGTTTTAGGGTTTTTAGACAAAAAGGTAAAGAGTCCAGATGTGCTTTTATCCCAGGATTTTACTCTTTTAGAAATGCACAAAGCACTAAAAGGTTTTAAAAAGGGGAAGTCCCCAGGCATGGATGGACTCCCCTTTGAGTTTTATCTGACTTTCTGGGACATTTTAGCACACGACGTATTGACAGTTTTTAAAGAATTTGAGACTCTTGACAGACTTCCGGACAGCTTTAGAGTAGGGATAGTTACTCTACTACACTAAAAAGGAGACAAGACTGACTTGAGAAACTGGCGACCAATCACTCTTTTAAATTATGATTGTAAACTTTTTAGTAAGATTTTAGCTACACGTATGTCGACTGTTTTAGAGGACGTAATCCACCTGGATCAAGCATGCGCTGTGCCCGGCAGGAAGATCACGGACAGCCTGGTACTGATCAGAGACGCCATCTGTTTTGCGAGAGACAGAAACATTCGGCTAGTAGTCCTAAATTTAGATTTCGAAAAAGCCTTTGACCGCATCTCGCACCAGTACCTGCTTCAGGTACTGGGAAAAATGGGTTTTCCCGGGAGGTTTATAGCCTGGGTGGGATTGCTTTACAACGATCTGTCTAGCAGGATTTCGGTTAATGGGCATTTATCCAAAGCTGTAAAACTCTACAGCGGCGTCCGTCAGGGGTGTCCTTTATCTCCCCTTCTGTATGTGGCTTGCATTGAGCCACTGGCACAAATCTTGAGAAGGGACAAATGGATTAAAGGACTAGACATCCCCGGAACTGGTGGACTGACGGCGACCTGTGTTTTATATATGGATGACGTGACCCTTTTAGCGACTGACTTTTTATCAGTACGAAGAGCAATGGACTTGACTGACTGGTACGGTCGGGCCTCGGGCGCCAAGCTCAATAGGAGTAAGTCCGAGGCCCAGCTCTTCGGGCCGTGGGGTGACGTGGACACAGGTGGACTTGATTTGAATTTTAAAGACAATAACATGAAAATTTTAGGAGTCAAATTTGACAAAGAGGGTGGAGGACAGGGAAACTGGACTGACATGTTAGGGAAAGTCAGGCAAAGACTGGGGTTTTGGGGACTAAGACAATTGACGTTAGAAGGCAAGATTTTAATTTTTAAATCCGTGATTTTACCACTGATTTTACTTGTCTGTTCTGTTTTTAGTCCCCCAAGACGATTCCTGGCCAACCTGGAGAGGGCGGTATTTTATTTCCTGTGGGGGTCCAAGTGGGAACGACTAAAGAGGGAGGTCGTCAAAAAGAAAAAAGAGAATGGCGGGAAAGGCCTCCCAGACCCCCACCTGTTTTTAGGCAGCCGCTTTGCCGCCCTCCACATCCAATACGCCCTGACCCCATCCAGAGAACACAAGACAGCAGCCATGACCCGATTCTGGATGGGGTCTTACCTAAGAACTTTGAAAATTTTACCCATTGATCTTAAATGTCCAGTGTCTTTTAACTTGCCTAAAGAATACAGTTTTATAAAGAAATTTTTAAAAAAGTACCTTTTAGAGACCAATGATGCCACCATTTTAACTAACCACAAGTCTCTTATCTCTCTTGTGCAGGATCGGGAATCGGTGAGTCCGGTTCCAGGCCTCACACTAGGTGAGGCCAAAGATGTTTGGAGGAACGCAGCCCACCCAGCTCTCCAGAACAGGCATAAGGACTTATCGTGGATGGTGGCTCATGAGATCCTCCCGGTCAGGGCGGTCATGCACTCCAGAGGCATGGCCAAAAACTCCATCTGCCCACGGTCCGGATGTGGTTCCCCGGAGACCGTCTACCATCTGCTCTGGGAGTGCGGTGCTGCGCGGGACCTGTGGGCCAGGACCAGCCCCCTGGTTTTCCCGTGCCTGCCAGCGGGTAGTGTCCAGATGGAATACAAGCTCGCCATCCTGGGGGTGGGTCAGGGCTTGAAGGACCTCACATCAAAACAATTTACCTCGCTCTGGCTCACCCTCAACCATATCAAGGATGCCATCTGGACCACCAGAAACCTGCTGGTGGGGAAACGCGTTACGGTGCCCCTCCACGCGTGCGAGCAACTTATAAGATCAACGCTGCAGGAGGCGCCGGACGTCGTCATTCGGATGGGGGGGCTGGGGTCGCATGGAAAGGTCCCGGCCACCACCGTACCTGGCCGCCCGTAGATGCACCCTCACCACACCGGCTACGGGAACAGCGGGCCAGCGGGCCGGAGGGAGGGGATCTCCGCTGGGCACCGGAAGCGGGAGGTCCGGAGCCTGTTCTGGAGACCTGGAGTGAATGGACAATCTTGATAGGGACTCACCTGCGATCCTGTACAAGAGATGATGTTTTAGTTGGCATGTTTTATTGTTTTACATCATTTATTGCTATTTATTTTCATTCATTTTACCTTCTTTTAAACCAACATTTTACACACATGGACTTTCACACGACACACCACCCAATACTGATTTTTAACCCTTAATTGTGTCATTTTTGTTTTACAAGACATGTGCAATTTTTTAAAGAAAAATGAGGAAATGTAAAGAATGAAAATGTGTCAATAAACTTTTTTCGAAAGAAAAAAATCTGTTCTTATCAGTTTAATATCTGATACGTGCCCTACCCGGGCACCATATATTAAATTGATTTTTGGAACTGGGAGATGGAATAGGGGCTTGCTCCGTCCACTCCACGCATCGACCCGGTATTGCAGTACTTCTGGGAACGGTGCACCCCCTTTAAAGTGTTCAATGAGAGAAATGTTTTAGTCTTGTGTGACAGCAGATGTTCATGGAAGTAGTGTATATTGCTGTGTATGGCTGTCGTAGGTGATCATATCCAATACTGGTAACGGTGGTGTGAAAATAACAAATTCAAAAATAAATAAATAAATAAATAAACTCTGTTCTTATCAGTTTCATATCTGATTCGTCCACTATCCGGGGACTGCGTATTAAATCGATCTTTGGCTCATGGAGCCGGTTCCGGAGCATGAAAAAAAGAAAAGAAGAAAAAAAAGAAGCCCGTCACTGCACATTTTTGATGTCTCTCTTATCTCTTGGAGTCTTTTGCTAACGAGCTGATGAGTTGAATCAGGTGTGTGTTCGATTGTCCGACCGTTGGTGAGGATTGCGAAGAGGGCACAGGGTGCCTCTGACTGGAGGCCCGGGAATTCATACTTACCTGGCAGGGGAGACACCATGATCAGGGAGGTGGTTCACCCAGGGCGAGGCTCGGCCATTGCACTCCGGTTGTGCTGACCCCTGCGAATTCCCCAAATGTGGGAATCTCGACTGCATAATTTATGGTAGTGGGGGACTGCGTTCGCGCTCTCCCCTGGACACACACACTGGTTAAAAGAGCAGATTGTTAAAGCTCCAATCATTTTTCCTTCTTCTCCTGATGGTTGATGAAACCTTGGAAGTCCAGAGAACCGAACTGCAGTGGTTGATTGAGAGATAGAAAACAACCTGGGAGGCTTGTTTTTTTTTCTTCTTTTTTTTTCATTCTTCACATAATCTCCAATATTTAACGAACGCTTTGATTGACAGCAGTGGTCCAAAGTTGTTCAGAATGAGGAGTTCTATCATGTGGTATGAATACCTTGTGCACGTGTGAAAAATCACGTGATACACAGTCGTCTATGGCCGTATTCAAGCTGTTGTTTTTTTCTGTTTACAGCGCCACCAAGTGGCCAGTCGCCACATCCCTTTTCACGTGACCACAGGCTGAGCCCGTACACAGGTGTACCCACTTGGGTGTAATTGTCTCTTTGCCGTCGGAGAGTTATAGCCATTCAAGTAAAGCCCGCCTCGCCCACCGCCAACGTCTTGGCGTCCCGTCGCCAACGTGAATCGAAATTCCGACTTTTTTCCCGGTCACTGTCGGCAGTCAGACTCCAGAGAATCTTTCGGCACCGCTTTGGGTCAGATTGGGCAAACGACCCAGGACTACTGTGCAAAAGTAGGTTTTTCGGAAAATCCCAAATACCCGAAAATCTCGCCAGCGCGACCATCCGATCCGAGGCGTGCGTCTCGTTCGGCCCGAGCCAAGGATTCCGGTGATGTAAGACACTTGGGTCTGCGACGGACGGTTTAGGAGTTACGAGCCATTCCGTGCTTTTGAACGATGATGATCCAAAATCCCAGGTTGCACTCCAAAGTGTCGTGTTGTGCACTCCGTTGTGATCCGTTTTCGGTGAGCTTGTTTGTTGGCGACCTTAGGCCCTCTCGCCGCGGCCCAGGTGGGCGTGGCCTTTGGCGGCTCCCCCGCCTCGGCGTCATTGCGGCATCGCTTCTCGGCCTTTTGGCTAAGATCAAGTGTAGTATCTGTTCTTATCAGTTTAATATCTGATACGTGCCCTACCCGGGCACCATATATTAAATTGATTTTTGGAACTGGGAGATGGAATAGGGGCTTGCTCCGTCCACTCCACGCATCGACCCGGTATTGCAGTACTTCTGGGAACGGTGCACCCCCTTTAAAGTGTTCAACGAGAGAAATGTTTTAGTCTTGTGTGACAGCAGATGTTCATGGAAGTAGTGTATATTGCTGTGTATGGCTGTCGTAGGTGATCATATCCAATACTGGTAACGGTGGTGTGAAAATAACAAATTCAAAAATAAATAAATAAATAAATAAACTCTGTTCTTATCAGTTTCATATCTGATTCGTCCACTATCCGGGGACTGCGTATTAAATCGATCTTTGGCTCATGGAGCCGGTTCCGGAGCATGAAAAAAAGAAAAGAAGAAAAAAAAGAAGCCCGTCACTGCACATTTTTGATGTCTCTCTTATCTCTTGGAGTCTTTTGCTAACGAGCTGATGAGTTGAATCAGGTGTGTGTTCGATTGTCCGACCGTTGGTGAGGATTGTGAAGAGGGCACAGGGTGCCTCTGACTGGAGGCCCGGGAATTCATACTTACCTGGCAGGGGAGACACCATGATCAGGGAGGTGGTTCACCCAGGGCGAGGCTCGGCCATTGCACTCCGGTTGTGCTGACCCCTGCGAATTCCCCAAATGTGGGAATCTCGACTGCATAATTTATGGTAGTGGGGGACTGCGTTCGCGCTCTCCCCTGGACACACACACTGGTTAAAAGAGCAGATTGTTAAAGCTCCAATCATTTTTCCTTCTTCTCCTGATGGTTGATGAAACCTTGGAAGTCCAGAGAACCGAACTGCAGTGGTTGATTGAGAGATAGAAAACAACCTGGGAGGCTTGTTTTTTTTTCTTCTTTTTTTTTCATTCTTCACATAATCTCCAATATTTAACGAACGCTTTGATTGACAGCAGTGGTCCAAAGTTGTTCAGAATGAGGAGTTCTATCATGTGGTATGAATACCTTGTGCACGTGTAAAAAATCACGTGATACACAGTCGTCTATGGCCGTATTCAAGCTGTTGTTTTTTTCTGTTTACAGCGCCACCAAGTGGCCAGTCGCCACATCCCTTTTCACGTGACCACAGGCTGAGCCCGTACACAGGTGTACCCACTTGGGTGTAATTGTCTCTTTGCCGTCGGAGAGTTATAGCCATTCAAGTAAAGCCCGCCTCGCCCACCGCCAACGTCTTGGCGTCCCGTCGCCAACGTGAATCGAAATTCCGACTTTTTTCCCGGTCACTGTCGGCAGTCAGACTCCAGAGAATCTTTCGGCACCGCTTTGGGTCAGATTGGGCAAACGACCCAGGACTACTGTGCAAAAGTAGGTTTTTCGGAAAATCCCAAATACCCGAAAATCTCGCCAGCGCGACCATCCGATCCGAGGCGTGCGTCTCGTTCGGCCCGAGCCAAGGATTCCGGTGATGTAAGACACTTGGGTCTGCGACGGACGGTTTAGGAGTTACGAGCCATTCCGTGCTTTTGAACGATGATGATCCAAAATCCCAGGTTGCACTCCAAAGTGTCGTGTTGTGCACTCCGTTGTGATCCGTTTTCGGTGAGCTTGTTTGTTGGCGACCTTAGGCCCTCTCGCCGCGGCCCAGGTGGGCGTGGCCTTTGGCGGCTCCCCCGCCTCGGCGTCATTGCGGCATCGCTTCTCGGCCTTTTGGCTAAGATCAAGTGTAGTATCTGTTCTTATCAGTTTAATATCTGATACGTGCCCTACCCGGGCACCATATATTAAATTGATTTTTGGAACTGGGAGATGGAATAGGGGCTTGCTCCGTCCACTCCACGCATCGACCCGGTATTGCAGTACTTCTGGGAACGGTGCACCCCCTTTAAAGTGTTCAACGAGAGAAATGTTTTAGTCTTGTGTGACAGCAGATGTTCATGGAAGTAGTGTATATTGCTGTGTATGGCTGTCGTAGGTGATCATATCCAATACTGGTAACGGTGGTGTGAAAATAACAAATTCAAAAATAAATAAATAAATAAATAAACTCTGTTCTTATCAGTTTCATATCTGATTCGTCCACTATCCGGGGACTGCGTATTAAATCGATATTTGGCTCATGGAGCCGGTTCCGGAGCATGAAAAAAAGAAAAGAAGAAAAAAAAGAAGCCCGTCACTGCACATTTTTGATGTCTCTCTTATCTCTTGGAGTCTTTTGCTAACGAGCTGATGAGTTGAATCAGGTGTGTGTTCGATTGTCCGACCGTTGGTGAGGATTGCGAAGAGGGACAGGGTGCCTCTGACTGGAGGCCCGGGAATTCATACTTACCTGGCAGGGGAGACACCATGATCAGGGAGGTGGTTCACCCAGGGCGAGGCTCGGCCATTGCACTCCGGTTGTGCTGACCCCTGCGAATTCCCCAAATGTGGGAATCTCGACTGCATAATTTATGGTAGTGGGGGACTGCGTTCGCGCTCTCCCCTGGACACACACACTGGTTAAAAGAGCAGATTGTTAAAGCTCCAATCATTTTTCCTTCTTCTCCTGATGGTTGATGAAACCTTGGAAGTCCAGAGAACCGAACTGCAGTGGTTGATTGAGAGATAGAAAACAACCTGGGAGGCTTGTTTTTTTTTCTTCTTTTTTTTTCATTCTTCACATAATCTCCAATATTTAACGAACGCTTTGATTGACAGCAGTGGTCCAAAGTTGTACAGAATGAGGAGTTCTATCATGTGGTATGAATACCTTACCTTGTGCACGTGTGAAAAATCACGTGATACACAGTCGTCTATGGCCGTATTCAAGCTGTTGTTTTTTTCTGTTTACAGCGCCACCAAGTGGCCAGTCGCCACATCCCTTTTCACGTGACCACAGGCTGAGCCCGTACACAGGTGTACCCACTTGGGTGTAATTGTCTCTTTGCCGTCGGAGAGTTATAGCCATTCAAGTAAAGCCCGCCTCGCCCACCGCCAACGTCTTGGCGTCCCGTCGCCAACGTGAATCGAAATTCCGACTTTTTTCCCGGTCACTGTCGGCAGTCAGACTCCAGAGAATCTTTCGGCACCGCTTTGGGTCAGATTGGGCAAACGACCCAGGACTACTGTGCAAAAGTAGGTTTTTCGGAAAATCCCAAATACCCGAAAATCTCGCCAGCGCGACCATCCGATCCGAGGCGTGCGTCTCGTTCGGCCCGAGCCAAGGATTCCGGTGATGTAAGACACTTGGGTCTGCGACGGACGGTTTAGGAGTTACGAGCCATTCCGTGCTTTTGAACGATGATGATCCAAAATCCCAGGTTGCACTCCAAAGTGTCGTGTTGTGCACTCCGTTGTGATCCGTTTTCGGTGAGCTTGTTTGTTGGCGACCTTAGGCCCTCTCGCCGCGGCCCAGGTGGGCGTGGCCTTTGGCGGCTCCCCCGCCTCGGCGTCATTGCGGCATCGCTTCTCGGCCTTTTGGCTAAGATCAAGTGTAGTATCTGTTCTTATCAGTTTAATATCTGATACGTGCCCTACCCGGGCACCATATATTAAATTGATTTTTGGAACTGGGAGATGGAATAGGGGCTTGCTCCGTCCACTCCACGCATCGACCCGGTATTGCAGTACTTCTGGGAACGGTGCACCCCCTTTAAAGTGTTCAACGAGAGAAATGTTTTAGTCTTGTGTGACAGCAGATGTTCATGGAAGTAGTGTATATTGCTGTGTATGGCTGTCGTAGGTGATCATATCCAATACTGGTAACGGTGGTGTGAAAATAACAAATTCAAAAATAAATAAATAAATAAATAAACTCTGTTCTTATCAGTTTCATATCTGATTCGTCCACTATCCGGGGACTGCGTATTAAATCGATCTTTGGCTCATGGAGCCGGTTCCGGAGCATGAAAAAAAGAAAAGAAGAAAAAAAAGAAGCCCGTCACTGCACATTTTTGATGTCTCTCTTATCTCTTGGAGTCTTTTGCTAACGAGCTGATGAGTTGAATCAGGTGTGTGTTCGATTGTCCGACCGTTGGTGAGGATTGTGAAGAGGGCACAGGGTGCCTCTGACTGGAGGCCCGGGAATTCATACTTACCTGGCAGGGGAGACACCATGATCAGGGAGGTGGTTCACCCAGGGCGAGGCTCGGCCATTGCACTCCGGTTGTGCTGACCCCTGCGAATTCCCCAAATGTGGGAATCTCGACTGCATAATTTATGGTAGTGGGGGACTGCGTTCGCGCTCTCCCCTGGACACACACACTGGTTAAAAGAGCAGATTGTTAAAGCTCCAATCATTTTTCCTTCTTCTCCTGATGGTTGATGAAACCTTGGAAGTCCAGAGAACCGAACTGCAGTGGTTGATTGAGAGATAGAAAACAACCTGGGAGGCTTGTTTTTTTTTCTTCTTTTTTTTTCATTCTTCACATAATCTCCAATATTTAACGAACGCTTTGATTGACAGCAGTGGTCCAAAGTTGTTCAGAATGAGGAGTTCTATCATGTGGTATGAATACCTTGTGCACGTGTAAAAAATCACGTGATACACAGTCGTCTATGGCCGTATTCAAGCTGTTGTTTTTTTCTGTTTACAGCGCCACCAAGTGGCCAGTCGCCACATCCCTTTTCACGTGACCACAGGCTGAGCCCGTACACAGGTGTACCCACTTGGGTGTAATTGTCTCTTTGCCGTCGGAGAGTTATAGCCATTCAAGTAAAGCCCGCCTCGCCCACCGCCAACGTCTTGGCGTCCCGTCGCCAACGTGAATCGAAATTCCGACTTTTTTCCCGGTCACTGTCGGCAGTCAGACTCCAGAGAATCTTTCGGCACCGCTTTGGGTCAGATTGGGCAAACGACCCAGGACTACTGTGCAAAAGTAGGTTTTTCGGAAAATCCCAAATACCCGAAAATCTCGCCAGCGCGACCATCCGATCCGAGGCGTGCGTCTCGTTCGGCCCGAGCCAAGGATTCCGGTGATGTAAGACACTTGGGTCTGCGACGGACGGTTTAGGAGTTACGAGCCATTCCGTGCTTTTGAACGATGATGATCCAAAATCCCAGGTTGCACTCCAAAGTGTCGTGTTGTGCACTCCGTTGTGATCCGTTTTCGGTGAGCTTGTTTGTTGGCGACCTTAGGCCCTCTCGCCGCGGCCCAGGTGGGCGTGGCCTTTGGCGGCTCCCCCGCCTCGGCGTCATTGCGGCATCGCTTCTCGGCCTTTTGGCTAAGATCAAGTGTAGTATCTGTTCTTATCAGTTTAATATCTGATACGTGCCCTACCCGGGCACCATATATTAAATTGATTTTTGGAACTGGGAGATGGAATAGGGGCTTGCTCCGTCCACTCCACGCATCGACCCGGTATTGCAGTACTTCTGGGAACGGTGCACCCCCTTTAAAGTGTTCAACGAGAGAAATGTTTTAGTCTTGTGTGACAGCAGATGTTCATGGAAGTAGTGTATATTGCTGTGTATGGCTGTCGTAGGTGATCATATCCAATACTGGTAACGGTGGTGTGAAAATAACAAATTCAAAAATAAATAAATAAATAAATAAACTCTGTTCTTATCAGTTTCATATCTGATTCGTCCACTATCCGGGGACTGCGTATTAAATCGATATTTGGCTCATGGAGCCGGTTCCGGAGCATGAAAAAAAGAAAAGAAGAAAAAAAAGAAGCCCGTCACTGCACATTTTTGATGTCTCTCTTATCTCTTGGAGTCTTTTGCTAACGAGCTGATGAGTTGAATCAGGTGTGTGTTCGATTGTCCGACCGTTGGTGAGGATTGCGAAGAGGGACAGGGTGCCTCTGACTGGAGGCCCGGGAATTCATACTTACCTGGCAGGGGAGACACCATGATCAGGGAGGTGGTTCACCCAGGGCGAGGCTCGGCCATTGTACTCCGGTTGTGCTGACCCCTGCGAATTCCCCAAATGTGGGAATCTCGACTGCATAATTTATGGTAGTGGGGGACTGCGTTCGCGCTCTCCCCTGGACACACACACTGGTTAAAAGAGCAGATTGTTAAAGCTCCAATCATTTTTCCTTCTTCTCCTGATGGTTGATGAAACCTTGGAAGTCCAGAGAACCGAACTGCAGTGGTTGATTGAGAGATAGAAAACAACCTGGGAGGCTTGTTTTTTTTTCTTCTTTTTTTTTCATTCTTCACATAATCTCCAATATTTAACGAACGCTTTGATTGACAGCAGTGGTCCAAAGTTGTACAGAATGAGGAGTTCTATCATGTGGTATGAATACCTTACCTTGTGCACGTGTGAAAAATCACGTGATACACAGTCGTCTATGGCCGTATTCAAGCTGTTGTTTTTTTCTGTTTACAGCGCCACCAAGTGGCCAGTCGCCACATCCCTTTTCACGTGACCACAGGCTGAGCCCGTACACAGGTGTACCCACTTGGGTGTAATTGTCTCTTTGCCGTCGGAGAGTTATAGCCATTCAAGTAAAGCCCGCCTCGCCCACCGCCAACGTCTTGGCGTCCCGTCGCCAACGTGAATCGAAATTCCGACTTTTTTCCCGGTCACTGTCGGCAGTCAGACTCCAGAGAATCTTTCGGCACCGCTTTGGGTCAGATTGGGCAAACGACCCAGGACTACTGTGCAAAAGTAGGTTTTTCGGAAAATCCCAAATACCCGAAAATCTCGCCAGCGCGACCATCCGATCCGAGGCGTGCGTCTCGTTCGGCCCGAGCCAAGGATTCCGGTGATGTAAGACACTTGGGTCTGCGACGGACGGTTTAGGAGTTACGAGCCATTCCGTGCTTTTGAACGATGATGATCCAAAATCCCAGGTTGCACTCCAAAGTGTCGTGTTGTGCACTCCGTTGTGATCCGTTTTCGGTGAGCTTGTTTGTTGGCGACCTTAGGCCCTCTCGCCGCGGCCCAGGTGGGCGTGGCCTTTGGCGGCTCCCCCGCCTCGGCGTCATTGCGGCATCGCTTCTCGGCCTTTTGGCTAAGATCAAGTGTAGTATCTGTTCTTATCAGTTTAATATCTGATACGTGCCCTACCCGGGCACCATATATTAAATTGATTTCTGGAACTGGGAGATGGAATAGGGGCTTGCTCCGTCCACTCCACGCATCGACCCGGTATTGCAGTACTTCTGGGAACGGTGCACCCCCTTTAAAGTGTTCAATGAGAGAAATGTTTTAGTCTTGTGTGACAGCAGATGTTCATGGAAGTAGTGTATATTGCTGTGTATGGCTGTCGTAGGTGATCATATCCAATACTGGTAACGGTGGTGTGAAAATAACAAATTCAAAAATAAATAAATAAATAAATAAACTCTGTTCTTATCAGTTTCATATCTGATTCGTCCACTATCCGGGGACTGCGTATTAAATCGATCTTTGGCTCATGGAGCCGGTTCCGGAGCATGAAAAAAAGAAAAGAAGAAAAAAAAGAAGCCCGTCACTGCACATTTTTGATGTCTCTCTTATCTCTTGGAGTCTTTTGCTAACGAGCTGATGAGTTGAATCAGGTGTGTGTTCGATTGTCCGACCGTTGGTGAGGATTGCGAAGAGGGCACAGGGTGCCTCTGACTGGAGGCCCGGGAATTCATACTTACCTGGCAGGGGAGACACCATGATCAGGGAGGTGGTTCACCCAGGGCGAGGCTCGGCCATTGCACTCCGGTTGTGCTGACCCCTGCGAATTCCCCAAATGTGGGAATCTTGACTGCATAATTTATGGTAGTGGGGGACTGCGTTCGCGCTCTCCCCTGGACACACACACTGGTTAAAAGAGCAGATTGTTAAAGCTCCAATCATTTTTCCTTCTTCTCCTGATGGTTGATGAAACCTTGGAAGTCCAGAGAACCGAACTGCAGTGGTTGATTGAGAGATAGAAAACAACCTGGGAGGCTTGTTTTTTTTTCTTCTTTTTTTTTCATTCTTCACATAATCTCCAATATTTAACGAACGCTTTGATTGACAGCAGTGGTCCAAAGTTGTTCAGAATGAGGAGTTCTATCATGTGGTATGAATACCTTGTGCACGTGTGAAAAATCACGTGATACACAGTCGTCTATGGCCGTATTCAAGCTGTTGTTTTTTTCTGTTTACAGCGCCACCAAGTGGCCAGTCGCCACATCCCTTTTCACGTGACCACAGGCTGAGCCCGTACACAGGTGTACCCACTTGGGTGTAATTGTCTCTTTGCCGTCGGAGAGTTATAGCCATTCAAGTAAAGCCCGCCTCGCCCACCGCCAACGTCTTGGCGTCCCGTCGCCAACGTGAATCGAAATTCCGACTTTTTTCCCGGTCACTGTCGGCAGTCAGACTCCAGAGAATCTTTCGGCACCGCTTTGGGTCAGATTGGGCAAACGACCCAGGACTACTGTGCAAAAGTAGGTTTTTCGGAAAATCCCAAATACCCGAAAATCTCGCCAGCGCGACCATCCGATCCGAGGCGTGCGTCTCGTTCGGCCCGAGCCAAGGATTCCGGTGATGTAAGACACTTGGGTCTGCGACGGACGGTTTAGGAGTTACGAGCCATTCCGTGCTTTTGAACGATGATGATCCAAAATCCCAGGTTGCACTCCAAAGTGTCGTGTTGTGCACTCCGTTGTGATCCGTTTTCGGTGAGCTTGTTTGTTGGCGACCTTAGGCCCTCTCGCCGCGGCCCAGGTGGGCGTGGCCTTTGGCGGCTCCCCCGCCTCGGCGTCATTGCGGCATCGCTTCTCGGCCTTTTGGCTAAGATCAAGTGTAGTATCTGTTCTTATCAGTTTAATATCTGATACGTGCCCTACCCGGGCACCATATATTAAATTGATTTTTGGAACTGGGAGATGGAATAGGGGCTTGCTCCGTCCACTCCACGCATCGACCCGGTATTGCAGTACTTCTGGGAACGGTGCACCCCCTTTAAAGTGTTCAACGAGAGAAATGTTTTAGTCTTGTGTGACAGCAGATGTTCATGGAAGTAGTGTATATTGCTGTGTATGGCTGTCGTAGGTGATCATATCCAATACTGGTAACGGTGGTGTGAAAATAACAAATTCAAAAATAAATAAATAAATAAATAAACTCTGTTCTTATCAGTTTCATATCTGATTCGTCCACTATCCGGGGACTGCGTATTAAATCGATATTTGGCTCATGGAGCCGGTTCCGGAGCATGAAAAAAAGAAAAGAAGAAAAAAAAGAAGCCCGTCACTGCACATTTTTGATGTCTCTCTTATCTCTTGGAGTCTTTTGCTAACGAGCTGATGAGTTGAATCAGGTGTGTGTTCGATTGTCCGACCGTTGGTGAGGATTGCGAAGAGGGACAGGGTGCCTCTGACTGGAGGCCCGGGAATTCATACTTACCTGGCAGGGGAGACACCATGATCAGGGAGGTGGTTCACCCAGGGCGAGGCTCGGCCATTGCACTCCGGTTGTGCTGACCCCTGCGAATTCCCCAAATGTGGGAATCTCGACTGCATAATTTATGGTAGTGGGGGACTGCGTTCGCGCTCTCCCCTGGACACACACACTGGTTAAAAGAGCAGATTGTTAAAGCTCCAATCATTTTTCCTTCTTCTCCTGATGGTTGATGAAACCTTGGAAGTCCAGAGAACCGAACTGCAGTGGTTGATTGAGAGATAGAAAACAACCTGGGAGGCTTGTTTTTTTTTCTTCTTTTTTTTTCATTCTTCACATAATCTCCAATATTTAACGAACGCTTTGATTGACAGCAGTGGTCCAAAGTTGTACAGAATGAGGAGTTCTATCATGTGGTATGAATACCTTACCTTGTGCACGTGTGAAAAATCACGTGATACACAGTCGTCTATGGCCGTATTCAAGCTGTTGTTTTTTTCTGTTTACAGCGCCACCAAGTGGCCAGTCGCCACATCCCTTTTCACGTGACCACAGGCTGAGCCCGTACACAGGTGTACCCACTTGGGTGTAATTGTCTCTTTGCCGTCGGAGAGTTATAGCCATTCAAGTAAAGCCCGCCTCGCCCACCGCCAACGTCTTGGCGTCCCGTCGCCAACGTGAATCGAAATTCCGACTTTTTTCCCGGTCACTGTCGGCAGTCAGACTCCAGAGAATCTTTCGGCACCGCTTTGGGTCAGATTGGGCAAACGACCCAGGACTACTGTGCAAAAGTAGGTTTTTCGGAAAATCCCAAATACCCGAAAATCTCGCCAGCGCGACCATCCGATCCGAGGCGTGCGTCTCGTTCGGCCCGAGCCAAGGATTCCGGTGATGTAAGACACTTGGGTCTGCGACGGACGGTTTAGGAGTTACGAGCCATTCCGTGCTTTTGAACGATGATGATCCAAAATCCCAGGTTGCACTCCAAAGTGTCGTGTTGTGCACTCCGTTGTGATCCGTTTTCGGTGAGCTTGTTTGTTGGCGACCTTAGGCCCTCTCGCCGCGGCCCAGGTGGGCGTGGCCTTTGGCGGCTCCCCCGCCTCGGCGTCATTGCGGCATCGCTTCTCGGCCTTTTGGCTAAGATCAAGTGTAGTATCTGTTCTTATCAGTTTAATATCTGATACGTGCCCTACCCGGGCACCATATATTAAATTGATTTCTGGAACTGGGAGATGGAATAGGGGCTTGCTCCGTCCACTCCACGCATCGACCCGGTATTGCAGTACTTCTGGGAACGGTGCACCCCCTTTAAAGTGTTCAATGAGAGAAATGTTTTAGTCTTGTGTGACAGCAGATGTTCATGGAAGTAGTGTATATTGCTGTGTATGGCTGTCGTAGGTGATCATATCCAATACTGGTAACGGTGGTGTGAAAATAACAAATTCAAAAATAAATAAATAAATAAATAAACTCTGTTCTTATCAGTTTCATATCTGATTCGTCCACTATCCGGGGACTGCGTATTAAATCGATCTTTGGCTCATGGAGCCGGTTCCGGAGCATGAAAAAAAGAAAAGAAGAAAAAAAAGAAGCCCGTCACTGCACATTTTTGATGTCTCTCTTATCTCTTGGAGTCTTTTGCTAACGAGCTGATGAGTTGAATCAGGTGTGTGTTCGATTGTCCGACCGTTGGTGAGGATTGCGAAGAGGGCACAGGGTGCCTCTGACTGGAGGCCCGGGAATTCATACTTACCTGGCAGGGGAGACACCATGATCAGGGAGGTGGTTCACCCAGGGCGAGGCTCGGCCATTGCACTCCGGTTGTGCTGACCCCTGCGAATTCCCCAAATGTGGGAATCTTGACTGCATAATTTATGGTAGTGGGGGACTGCGTTCGCGCTCTCCCCTGGACACACACACTGGTTAAAAGAGCAGATTGTTAAAGCTCCAATCATTTTTCCTTCTTCTCCTGATGGTTGATGAAACCTTGGAAGTCCAGAGAACCGAACTGCAGTGGTTGATTGAGAGATAGAAAACAACCTGGGAGGCTTGTTTTTTTTTCTTCTTTTTTTTTCATTCTTCACATAATCTCCAATATTTAACGAACGCTTTGATTGACAGCAGTGGTCCAAAGTTGTTCAGAATGAGGAGTTCTATCATGTGGTATGAATACCTTGTGCACGTGTGAAAAATCACGTGATACACAGTCGTCTATGGCCGTATTCAAGCTGTTGTTTTTTTCTGTTTACAGCGCCACCAAGTGGCCAGTCGCCACATCCCTTTTCACGTGACCACAGGCTGAGCCCGTACACAGGTGTACCCACTTGGGTGTAATTGTCTCTTTGCCGTCGGAGAGTTATAGCCATTCAAGTAAAGCCCGCCTCGCCCACCGCCAACGTCTTGGCGTCCCGTCGCCAACGTGAATCGAAATTCCGACTTTTTTCCCGGTCACTGTCGGCAGTCAGACTCCAGAGAATCTTTCGGCACCGCTTTGGGTCAGATTGGGCAAACGACCCAGGACTACTGTGCAAAAGTAGGTTTTTCGGAAAATCCCAAATACCCGAAAATCTCGCCAGCGCGACCATCCGATCCGAGGCGTGCGTCTCGTTCGGCCCGAGCCAAGGATTCCGGTGATGTAAGACACTTGGGTCTGCGACGGACGGTTTAGGAGTTACGAGCCATTCCGTGCTTTTGAACGATGATGATCCAAAATCCCAGGTTGCACTCCAAAGTGTCGTGTTGTGCACTCCGTTGTGATCCGTTTTCGGTGAGCTTGTTTGTTGGCGACCTTAGGCCCTCTCGCCGCGGCCCAGGTGGGCGTGGCCTTTGGCGGCTCCCCCGCCTCGGCGTCATTGCGGCATCGCTTCTCGGCCTTTTGGCTAAGATCAAGTGTAGCATCTGTTCTTATCAGTTTAATATCTGATACGTGCCCTACCCGGGCACCATATATTAAATTGATTTTTGGAACTGGGAGATGGAATAGGGGCTTGCTCCGTCCACTCCACGCATCGACCCGGTATTGCAGTACTTCTGGGAACGGTGCACCCCCTTTAAAGTGTTCAATGAGAGAAATGTTTTAGTCTTGTGTGACAGCAGATGTTCATGGAAGTAGTGTATATTGCTGTGTATGGCTGTCGTAGGTGATCATATCCAATACTGGTAACGGTGGTGTGAAAATAACAAATTCAAAAATAAATAAATAAATAAATAAACTCTGTTCTTATCAGTTTCATATCTGATTCGTCCACTATCCGGGGACTGCGTATTAAATCGATCTTTGGCTCATGGAGCCGGTTCCGGAGCATGAAAAAAAGAAAAGAAGAAAAAAAAGAAGCCCGTCACTGCACATTTTTGATGTCTCTCTTATCTCTTGGAGTCTTTTGCTAACGAGCTGATGAGTTGAATCAGGTGTGTGTTCGATTGTCCGACCGTTGGTGAGGATTGCGAAGAGGGCACAGGGTGCCTCTGACTGGAGGCCCGGGAATTCATACTTACCTGGCAGGGGAGACACCATGATCAGGGAGGTGGTTCACCCAGGGCGAGGCTCGGCCATTGCACTCCGGTTGTGCTGACCCCTGCGAATTCCCCAAATGTGGGAATCTCGACTGCATAATTTATGGTAGTGGGGGACTGCGTTCGCGCTCTCCCCTGGACACACACACTGGTTAAAAGAGCAGATTGTTAAAGCTCCAATCATTTTTCCTTCTTCTCCTGATGGTTGATGAAACCTTGGAAGTCCAGAGAACCGAACTGCAGTGGTTGATTGAGAGATAGAAAACAACCTGGGAGGCTTGTTTTTTTTTCTTCTTTTTTTTTCATTCTTCACATAATCTCCAATATTTAACGAACGCTTTGATTGACAGCAGTGGTCCAAAGTTGTTCAGAATGAGGAGTTCTATCATGTGGTATGAATACCTTGTGCACGTGTGAAAAATCACGTGATACACAGTCGTCTATGGCTGTATTCAAGCTGTTGTTTTTTTCTGTTTACAGCGCCACCAAGTGGCCAGTCGCCACATCCCTTTTCACGTGACCACAGGCTGAGCCCGTACACAGGTGTACCCACTTGGGTGTAATTGTCTCTTTGCCGTCGGAGAGTTATAGCCATTCAAGTAAAGCCCGCCTCGCCCACCGCCAACGTCTTGGCGTCCCGTCGCCAACGTGAATCGAAATTCCGACTTTTTTCCCGGTCACTGTCGGCAGTCAGACTCCAGAGAATCTTTCTGCACCGCTTTGGGTCAGATTGGGCAAACGACCCAGGACTACTGTGCAAAAGTAGGTTTTTCGGAAAATCCCAAATACCCGAAAATCTCGCCAGCGCGACCATCCGATCCGAGGCGTGCGTCTCGTTCGGCCCGAGCCAAGGATTCTGGTGATGTAAGACACTTGGGTCTGCGACGGACGGTTTAGGAGTTACGAGCCATTCCGTGCTTTTGAACGATGATGATCCAAAATCCCAGGTTGCACTCCAAAGTGTCGTGTTGTGCACTCCGTTGTGATCCGTTTTCGGTGAGCTTGTTTGTTGGCGACCTTAGGCCCTCTCGCCGCGGCCCAGGTGGGCGTGGCCTTTGGCGGCTCCCCCGCCTCGGCGTCATTGCGGCATCGCTTCTCGGCCTTTTGGCAAGTTCAAGGGTCGAGACAGGGATCGACTCTCTATAGGAGCGAGCCTTTTGCCGGTTTAGTGGCTTAGGGTTATATCCAGTGGAGAGACATTTCGGGCGTTTTTTTCCGTTGTTGGAACAACTCCTGGAGTGAACTTTTGATTTTAAAGTAAGTCCTTCTTATTGCTCTTTTATTTTGACATTCTGCTGTATTTTTAAATTGTTTATTGTTTAGTATTTATTGTTCTCCTTTTTAATCTGCTCTCTATTATTGTTTTTAATTCTTCTCGTTTTAACAGGCTTGTGGTGCCTCCACCATGTCGGCTGCTCGTGCCGGCATGCGGAGGCACCACAGCGTGCGTTTTACCCTTTTAGAACATGAAGGCAAGCCGGTTGACATTTCCCGTTTAGATTTTTCTCGGAAATATGTTCAGAAAGCTTTGAATTACGCACCTCATGATTTAAATTGTATTTTATCCCTGCCTTTTAATAAAGGCTTTGATGTTAGTTTTAGAAATGCAGCACTGTTGTCAGAATTTTGCCATAGATTTGAGAAGGTAAAGACCCAGTTCTCCATGTTTAAAGTTGAGAAGCTATCTGACAACACACACAAGGTTGTGATTGTTAGGATGTTCAATGAGACTGTGACTGGAGAAGACATTTGTGTATGGCTGGGTAGATTTTGCACTGTAAAGAGCCAGGCTATGAAGGTGGTGGATGAGGATGGTATTTGGAACTGCTCCTGGAGAATCCCGATCAAACAGTGGGAAGATCCCCAGGGCTATCAGGGCCTAAGACATCTGCCATCAATGATAGTTCTTGGTGAAAACAGAGGCTACATCCACTATCAGGGAATGCCCAAGCTGTGCCGCAAGTGTGGAGAGTTCGGGCACCTGGTAGAGGCTTGTCAAAAGGTGTTTTGTAAAAAATGCAGAGAAATTGGGCACACTTTTGAAGAGTGCCCCAATGGCAGAAGTTGCAATCTCTGTGGAGACTCCGCTCACCTCTACAGAGATTGCCCTAAGTCTTTTGCTAACAAAGTTAAAGCAAACAAAATGGCGGTTGAGGAAAGCAGACAAAAGGATAACAAGGGGGCGGAGCCAAAAGATTCAAATTTCCCGCCAAATCTGGTGATTGGTGGAGAGGGAACAGGTGACAGAGGTAACGAAGGGGTGGAGCAAAGGAGTGAAGTACAACAGGGTGAGGAAGATCAAATGGAAGAGACAGGTGAAGACAACACAGAAGTAAGTGAAAATGCTGGGGAGGACACAGACAAGGTACAAACAAAAAGTCAATTAAGCGATCAACTCCCCTGTGCTCAATCAAGTAAGAAAAAGAGAGTGGCACACTCCCCTCTCTTGAAAGAAATAGAGAAAGATAAAATGGGAAGATTCTCTGACTCTTCCTCGTCAGACGATCTGAATAGATTATTTCCAAGTCAGACAGCAAATGAGATTTCTTTCTTAGCGTTTGAGCTGAAATCATCCACACCCAGGAGCTCACCCTGTGACTCAGAAGGAAAACAAACTCACCCCCCTGCCTCCCCTCTGGTGGGAATGCAGGAAGAGTTTGTTTTACAAGAAAACTTGTTTTTTAATGGATAGTTTGTTTTTAAATTTTTTAAACTTTTAAAATGTTGTATCTGTCTTCTTTTATACTCATTTTAATGCTCACGAACATCACCATCTCAACTGTAAACGTGAGGAGTGTGAAGTCACAAACGAGAGCACAAATGGTTTTAAATTTCTTAAGTACACAGCCTTCTGATGTGTTTTTATTACAGGAATGTGCCTTACCCTTTTTAAAAGACTATAAGAAGTGGGAAGATAAATGGCAGCAAGGACCCTCCTTATGGAGTGGTTCAAACCAAAACAAAGCAGACGGAGTGGCCATCCTGATAAAAAACACACAAATATTGGTGAAGGGGAGCACAATATTAAGAGACGGACGGGCACTTTTAGCCAATTTGACTTTTTTAGGGAGGGATTTTAATGTACTAAACTTTTATGGGAACACAGAAAAGAATGACAGATATAGCCTTTTAATAGATCTGCAGTCCCACTTACTAGGCAAGAATCCTTTAATTTTTGCAGGAGATTTTAATTGTGTTTTACAGAGGAAAGATAGGAAAGGGGCAGCAGAGGATTTTAAAGAGGACAAGACTACAGTTTTATTGCAAAATATAATAAAAGATTTTAGATTGACTGACGCTTTTAAATCCATGCATCCCAACAATGTGGGCCACACCTGGTTTAGTGGTGATGGTACCAGAGCCTCCCGCATTGATTACATTTTTACCAGAGACTGGTCATTAATGGATGCCAGATTAACCCCTCTTTTCTTTTCAGATCACACTATGCTTTCTTGCACCCTATCACTTCCCCCCGGTGTGACAACAGGTAGAGGTCTATGGAAGCTAAACTGCTCCCTGTTGGAAGACCCAGAAATAGTAAAAGAATACAGGGAGCAGTATAGCAATTGGCAGACCCTACAAGACTTATTTGACTCAAGAGCACAGTGGTGGGAGATGGTGAAGGGAAAGACCAAGACTTTTTTTAGATGGGCAGGGAAAAAGAAAACATGTAAGGAAAAGAGACAAATGGTGGGACTGCAAAAGAGGTTACAACGCTATTTTCATCTTTTTAATCAGGGGTTTGATTTTAATGATGAAATAAAAGAAGTTAAAAAAGAAATGTCTGAACTGGCAGAAGTTAAAAGTAGAGGAATTATTTTTAGAAGTAAAGAAAAGGAAATAGAGCAGGGAGAGAAATGCACAAGATACTTTTTTAAGAAAATACTCAATAGAGGTGGAGCCATGGTGAAATTAAGAAATAAAGAAAGAGAAATGATGACAGACACAAATGGTATTTTAACGGTAGTAGAAAGTTTTTATGAGGAACTCTATGGGGAAAAGGCAAGTGATGATGTGATTTTAAATGAAACTCTAACCTTTATAGAGAATACTGTAAAAGATAGTGCAGGTTTGACAAATGATTTTAATCTCCCTGAGATGGACAAAAGTATAAAAAAATTCAAAAGGGGGAAGTCCCCCGGAGCCGACGGACTTCCCCTAGAATTTTATCTGACCTTTTGGGACATTTTAAGACTAGACCTACTGGCTATTTTTAATGACCTTGATAACCTCGATCGACTTCCAGACAGTTTTAGAATGGGTATAACGACACTATTACACAAAAAAGATGACAAGACGGATCTAAAAAACTGGCGTCCTATAACCCTTTTAAACTTTGACTGTAAACTTTTTAGCAAACTTTTAACAATACGAATGTCAACAGTTTTAGCAGAATTGATCCACCCGGATCAAGCCTGCGCCGTCCCTGGGAGGAAGATCACAGACAGCCTCGTACTGATAAGAGATACCATCTGTTATGCGAGAGACAGAAACATTCGGCTGATAGTGTTAAATCTAGATTTCGAAAAAGCATTTGACAGAGTCTCGCACCATTACTTGTTTCAAGTATTGGGGAAAATGGGCTTTCCTGGGAGATTCTTAGCTTGGGTGGGATTGCTGTACAGGGATATAACCAGCAGAATCCTAGTTAATGGGAATCTTTCAAAAGCGATAGATGTACGCAGTGGTGTCCGTCAGGGCTGTCCGTTATCTCCTCTCCTGTATGTGGCTTGCATCGAACCCCTAGCGCAGATCTTGAGAAGGGACAAGTGGATAACGGGTCTGACCATACCTGGGACCGGAGGACTGACTGCAAAGACTGTTTTATATATGGACGATATCAATCTTTTATGCACTGACGTTTCATCAATACAGAGGACAATGGACTTGACAGACTGGTTTGGGAAAGCGTCTGGAGCTAGACTAAACAGAGACAAGACCCAGGTGCAGTTCTATGGCCCATGGGAACCAAGCAAGACTGTTGGACTGGACATCACTTTTAAAAAGACAGACATAAAAATACTGGGCATCAAATTTGACAGAGACGGGGGAGGGAGTGGAAACTGGCATGATGTGATTGGAAAAGTGAGGAAAAAATTGGGGTTCTGGGGACTGAGACAGCTGACTTTTGAAGGAAAGGTTTTAATTCTAAAAGCTGTGATTTTACCATTGTTTTTATTGCTATGTTCTGTTTTCTTTCCCCCTAGATTCTTTCTTTTATCCCTGGACCGGTCCATGTTTTATTTTTTGTGGGGATCCAAATGGGAGAGGCTAAAAAGAGTAACCATGAAGAAAGCACCAAAAAACGGAGGAAAAGGCGTCCCAGACCCCTATTTGTTTTTAGGAGCCCAATACACTGCACTACACATAAAGTATGCCCTGGCCCCATCCAGACAAGACAAAACAGCAGCCATGGCCCGGTTCTGGGTGGGGTCCTTTTTAAGATCCATCAAAATTTTACCAACAGACTTGACAATACCACTTGCATTTGACCAACCCCCTGCATACGCTCACATAAAAAAGTTTTTAAAGAATTTTAATTTGGAAAAAGAAAACGTGACTGTTTTAACTAATCACCGCTCTATCCTCTCCCTTGTGCAGGAACAGGAACAAGTGTGTCCAGTGCGCGGGCTCACCTTAAGTGAAGCCCAAAAGCTTTGGCGCAATGTGTCCCACTCAGCTCTCCAGAACCGACACCGGGACCTGGCGTGGATGGTTGCCCATGAGATCCTCCCGGTCAGGGCCATGATGCACTCCCGAGGCATGTCGAGGAACCCCATCTGCCCGCGGCCCGGGTGTGGCGCGCCCGAGACCGTGAGGCACGCGCTCTGGGAGTGCAGCGCTGTGAGGGACCTGTGGGCAACAGCTGGCCCCCAGCAATTCCCGTACCTGCCAGCAGGGGGGGTCCCAAACTACCCAATGGTCAGAGGTGAGGTGAGCCAGCAAATGCCAGCACAAACACAGACCAAGCTCTGGCTCACCATCTGTTGCATTAAAGACGCCATTTGGACCTCCAGAAACCTGCTGGTAGGGAAGCGCATGCAGGTGTCCCTCCACGCCACCATCCAGCTGGCAAAATCAAGGCTGCAGGACTACACCGCATGTCGCCATTCGGACGTGGGGGCCAGAGCCTCACAGGGGAAGGTCCCCACAGCCACGAGCCCTGACTGCCCGTAGATGCCCCCCACAACATCTTCGGCGGAGCAGCGGTGCCTCGGTTTAAGAGGATCTCCTCTGGGCCCAGAAAGGCCAGGTCTTTGGGACTGGTTTTGAGGAACTGAGTTGATGGTTCAAAAGGTTTATAAGGACATACCTGTTCTTGTACAATGGAAGAGAGAGTTTTTAAGTTTGTTTTAATTGTTTTATCAAGTTATTTATTTCATGTATTACCATTTTTATTCATTTCTCCATGTGTTTTACCAGAATGCTTTTATTTTATATTATATACATAGACAACAGAAACTGTTTATTTATTTTATTTATCTTTAAACAGAACAAATAATTATGTAAACATTCTGTAAAAACGTGGTTTACAAAAAAAGATGTATGGTATAAATGAAAGAATTGTTACAATAAAAATATGTCAAAAGAAAAAAATCTGTTCTTATCAGTTTAATATCTGATACGTGCCCTACCCGGGCACCATATATTAAATTGATTTTTGGAACTGGGAGATGGAATAGGGGCTTGCTCCGTCCACTCCACGCATCGACCCGGTATTGCAGTACTTCTGGGAACGGTGCACCCCCTTTAAAGTGTTCAATGAGAGAAGTGTTTTAGTCTTGTGTGACAGCAGATGTTCATGGAAGTAGTGTATATTGCTGTGTATGGCTGTCGTAGGTGATCATATCCAATACTGGTAACGGTGGTGTGAAAATAACAAATTCAAAAATAAATAAATAAATAAATAAACTCTGTTCTTATCAGTTTCATATCTGATTCGTCCACTATCCGGGGACTGCGTATTAAATCGATCTTTGGCTCATGGAGCCGGTTCCGGAGCATGAAAAAAAGAAAAGAAGAAAAAAAAGAAGCCCGTCACTGCACATTTTTGATGTCTCTCTTATCTCTTGGAGTCTTTTGCTAATGAGCTGATGAGTTGAATCAGGTGTGTGTTCGATTGTCCGACCGTTGGTGAGGATTGCGAAGAGGGACAGGGTGCCTCTGACTGGAGGCCCGGGAATTCATACTTACCTGGCAGGGGAGACACCATGATCAGGGAGGTGGTTCACCCAGGGCGAGGCTCGGCCATTGCACTCCGGTTGTGCTGACCCCTGCGAATTCCCCAAATGTGGGAATCTCGACTGCATAATTTATGGTAGTGGGGGACTGCGTTCGCGCTCTCCCCTGGACACACACACTGGTTAAAAGAGCAGATTGTTAAAGCTCCAATCATTTTTCCTTCTTCTCCTGATGGTTGATGAAACCTTGGAAGTCCAGAGAACCGAACTGCAGTGGTTGATTGAGAGATAGAAAACAACCTGGGAGGCTTGTTTTTTTTTTCTTCTTTTTTTTTCATTCTTCACATAATCTCCAATATTTAACGAACGCTTTGATTGACAGCAGTGGTCCAAAGTTGTTCAGAATGAGGAGTTCTATCATGTGGTATGAATACCTTGTGCACGTGTGAAAAATCACGTGATACACAGTCGTCTATGGCCGTATTCAAGCTGTTGTTTTTTTCTGTTTACAGCGCCACCAAGTGGCCAGTCGCCACATCCCTTTTCACGTGACCACAGGCTGAGCCCGTACACAGGTGTACCCACTTGGGTGTAATTGTCTCTTTGCCGTCGGAGAGTTATAGCCATTCAAGTAAAGCCCGCCTCGCCCACCGCCAACGTCTTGGCGTCCCGTCGCCAACGTGAATCGAAATTCCGACTTTTTTCCCGGTCACTGTCGGCAGTCAGACTCCAGAGAATCTTTCGGCACCGCTTTGGGTCAGATTGGGCAAACGACCCAGGACTACTGTGCAAAAGTAGGTTTTTCGGAAAATCCCAAATACCCGAAAATCTCGCCAGCGCGACCATCCGATCCGAGGCGTGCGTCTCGTTCGGCCCGAGCCAAGGATTCCGGTGATGTAAGACACTTGGGTCTGCGACGGACGGTTTAGGAGTTACGAGCCATTCCGTGCTTTTGAACGATGATGATCCAAAATCCCAGGTTGCACTCCAAAGTGTCGTGTTGTGCACTCCGTTGTGATCCGTTTTCGGTGAGCTTGTTTGTTGGCGACCTTAGGCCCTCTCGCCGCGGCCCAGGTGGGCGTGGCCTTTGGTGGCTCCCCCGCCTCGGCGTCATTGCGGCATCGCTTCTCGGCCTTTTGGCTAAGATCAAGTGTAGTATCTGTTCTTATCAGTATCTGATCGCTTCTCGGCCTTTTGGCTAAGATCACGTATCTGGTCGTCAGGTGGAGACAGCGATCGCCTCTTGGAGGTTTCTTGGCTCGAGATTAGCCTTGTATCCCGAGCCACACAACTTTTAGGAGGTACATTGATCCAGCTGTTTTTACGACTGTACAGTTTTAAGGTAAGACATTTTATCTATTTATCTATTTATTTATTTATTGTTCCTTTAAGTTTTTAGGCTGTTGGTGTCTCCACCATGTCGGCTGCTCGTGCCGGCATGCGGAGGCACCACAGCGTGCGTTTCCTTTTTAAAGAGGTTGAGGGGAAGCTACTGGGGATGTCACGTCTTGATTTCTCCAGGAAGCTGATCCAAAAGACTTTAAATTTTAAACCTGAGGATTTAAATTGTATTGTGACTCTGCCCCTCAACAAAGGTTATGATGTTAGCTTTAGAGCGGTTTCCCACCTGAATGAGTTTTGGCACAGATTTGAAGCAGCTAAATCCCAGTTCTCTATGTTTACTGTTGAAAAGCTCTCTGATAACACACTTAAAACTGTGATTGTTAGAATGTTTAATGAGACAGTGACTGGGGAAGACATTTGTGTATGGCTGGGTAGATTTTGCACCGTTCGAAGCCAGCCAGTTAAGGTTTTAGATGAGGACGGCATCTGGACATGCTCTTGGCGAATTCCCATTAAACAATGGGAAGACGCCGGGGGCTACCAGGGCCTGAATCATCTGCCTTCAATGATTGTGCTTGGCGAGAACAGAGGCTACATTCATTACCAGGGCATGCCCAAATTATGCAGGAAGTGTGGAAAGTTTGGGCACTTAGCTGAAGCATGCCAGGAAATTATATGTGGGAAATGCAGAGAAATTGGTCACAACTTTGAGGAGTGTACCAATGGCAGGCGGTGCAACCTGTGTGGAGAATCAAACCATCTCTACAGAGATTGCCCAAAAAGTTTCGCCAACAAACTTAAAAGCAACAAAATGGCCGCCCCACAAGCATGGCAAACAAAAGAACAAAGGGAGGAGGAGGCGGTCCCTGAGGTTTTGGCGGGAATTTCAAATTCTCAGCCAGCCTCAGGGATTGGTCAGGAAAAAGGAAGTGGGGCGGCCACAGGGGCAGAGTCACGGATTGATACGGAACAGGGGGAGGAAACCACTCCCGAACAAGAAAAAGGAAATGAAACAGAAAGCGGAGAGGATGAAACGGTTTCCTCCCTCAACACCGTCTCGGAGGTGAGTATGCCCTCCAGTGGGAGTGAAAGTGTTTTTTCACTCCCAAATGCTCAAGTGCAGAAAAGAACTGCGAGATCTCCTCTGGTTCAAACAGAGGAGAAAAAGCTGCGGGTAGCGCATCGGCTAGATAGTTCTCCCACGGAAGATCTAGACCGTATGTGGCCCGCAGATTCTCCAAATGAAGTCTCTTTTCTGCATTTTAAGCTGAGAACATCGTCGCCAAAGGAGTCGCAAGAGGTACTCTCTGCGAGCCCCGTGGCGTCAAGCACTTGCTCCCCTGATCCCAGGTCTTCTGGGGAAAAGGAAAGGCAAATGCAACAAGATGTAACATGATTTTAATTATATCTCTGTAGTCACTTGGTTGCTTTTAAATGTCTCACACCCTTTTAACCATATTGCTCATGGCTCTCACTATCTCCACAATCAATGTGAGAAGTGTGAAGAGCAATATACGAGCACAGAGTGTGTTATCCTTTTTAAAATCTTTTAAGTCAGATGTGTTTTTATTGCAAGAATGTGGTCTGCCCTTTTTAACAAACTACAGGAAGTGGGAGGAGATTTGGACCCCAGGACTATCCATCTGGAGTGGGTCCAATTTTAACAAAAATGACGGTGTTGCTATTTTAATTAAAAATCCCAATATTTTGGTGAAGGGCAGCACTGTGGTGAGGGATGGGCGGGCAATTTTAGCTAATCTGACTTTTTTAGGTAAGGATTTTAACATTTTAAATGTGTATGGTTTTACAGGGAAAAACAATAGGTATGAGCTTTTAGAAGACCTGCAGCCCCACATGCTAGGTAGGGCGCCCCTAGTGGTAGCAGGGGATTTTAATTGTGTTTTATCAAGAAAGGACAGAAAAAGGGTAGGAGAGGATTTTAAGGTCGATAAGACATCGGTTTTATTACAAAATATAGTCAAAGATTTTAAGTTAGTTGACTGCTTTAAAACAATGCATCAAAGAGAGGAGGGCTTCACCTGGTTCAGTGGTGACGGCGCCAGAGCCTCTCGAATTGACTATGTTTTTACAAGGGACTGCCCGCCGACCGATGCTACATTGACCCCCCTCTTCTTTTCTGATCACATGATGCTCTCCTGCACCCTTTCACTACCCACGGGTGTGACTGTAGGGGGAGGGCTGTGGAAGCTGAACTGCTCCCTATTAGAGGATGAGGAAGTGGTTGAAGAGTATAGGGAGCAGTTCAGCCAATGGCAGACCCTCCAGGACTTTTACGACTCACGTGCACAGTGGTGGGAGATGGTGAAACAAAGGACAGGACGGTTTTTTAAACAAATTGGAAAAGGAAAAAAGAACAAAGAAAAAAGACGCATGATGGGGCTGCAAAAAAGACTGCAGAGATATTTTAACCTTTTAAACCGTGGAATGGATTTTACAAATGAAATCAAAGAAGTAAAGAAAGAAATGTCAGATTTGTCCGAAACTCAGAGTAAAGGTGTCATTTTAAGATGTAAGGAGAGAGAAATAGAAGAAGGGGAAAAGTGTACTAGATATTTTTTTAAAAAGACAATAACACGGGGAGGGTCGATTAATACTTTAAAAACTTTTACAGGGGGGGAAGTAAATACAACAGATCAGATTTTAGGGGAAATTGAACGTTTTTACAATAATTTATATAGCACTAAAGAGGTACACAATGGCATCTTAGAGGAAGTTTTAGGGTTTTTAGACAAAAAGGTAAAGAGTCCAGATGTGCTTTTATCCCAGGATTTTACTCTTTTAGAAATGCACAAAGCACTAAAAGGTTTTAAAAAGGGGAAGTCCCCAGGCATGGATGGACTCCCCTTTGAGTTTTATCTGACTTTCTGGGACATTTTAGCACACGACGTATTGACAGTTTTTAAAGAATTTGAGACTCTAGACAGACTTCCGGACAGCTTTAGAGTAGGGATAGTTACTCTACTACACAAAAAAGGAGACAAGACTGACTTGAGAAACTGGCGACCAATCACTCTTTTAAATTATGATTGTAAACTTTTTAGTAAGATTTTAGCTACACGTATGTCGACTGTTTTAGAGGACGTAATCCACCTGGATCAAGCATGCGCTGTGCCCGGCAGGAAGATCACGGACAGCCTGGTACTGATCAGAGACGCCATCTGTTTTGCGAGAGACAGAAACATTCGGCTAGTAGTCCTAAATTTAGATTTCGAAAAAGCCTTTGACCGCGTCTCGCACCAGTACCTGCTTCAGGTACTGGGAAAAATGGGTTTTCCCGGGAGGTTTATAGCCTGGGTGGGATTGCTTTACAACGATCTGTCTAGCAGGATTTCGGTTAATGGGCATTTATCCAAAGCTGTAAAACTCTACAGCGGCGTCCGTCAGGGGTGTCCTTTATCTCCCCTTCTGTATGTGGCTTGCATTGAGCCACTGGCACAAATCTTGAGAAGGGACAAATGGATTAAAGGACTAGACATCCCCGGAACTGGTGGACTGACGGCGACCTGTGTTTTATATATGGATGACGTGACCCTTTTAGCGACTGACTTTTTATCAGTACGAAGAGCAATGGACTTGACTGACTGGTACGGTCGGGCCTCGGGCGCCAAGCTCAATAGGAGTAAGTCCGAGGCCCAGCTCTTCGGGCCGTGGGGTGACGTGGACACAGGTGGACTTGATTTGAATTTTAAAGACAATAACATGAAAATTTTAGGAGTCAAATTTGACAAAGAGGGTGGAGGACAGGGAAACTGGACTGACATGTTAGGGAAAGTCAGGCAAAGACTGGGGTTTTGGGGACTAAGACAATTGACGTTAGAAGGCAAGATTTTAATTTTTAAATCCGTGATTTTACCACTGATTTTACTTGTCTGTTCTGTTTTTAGTCCCCCAAGACGATTCCTGGCCAACCTGGAGAGGGCGGTATTTTATTTCCTGTGGGGGTCCAAGTGGGAACGACTAAAGAGGGAGGTCGTCAAAAAGAAAAAAGAGAATGGCGGGAAAGGCCTCCCAGACCCCCACCTGTTTTTAGGCAGCCGCTTTGCCGCCCTCCACATCCAATACGCCCTGACCCCATCCAGAGAACACAAGACAGCAGCCATGACCCGATTCTGGATGGGGTCTTACCTAAGAACTTTGAAAATTTTACCCATTGATCTTAAATGTCCAGTGTCTTTTAACTTGCCTAAAGAATACAGTTTTATAAAGAAATTTTTAAAAAAGTACCTTTTAGAGACCAATGATGCCACCATTTTAACTAACCACAAGTCTCTTATCTCTCTTGTGCAGGATCGGGAATCGGTGAGTCCGGTTCCAGGCCTCACACTAGGTGAGGCCAAAGATGTTTGGAGGAACGCAGCCCACCCAGCTCTCCAGAACAGGCATAAGGACTTATCGTGGATGGTGGCTCATGAGATCCTCCCGGTCAGGGCGGTCATGCACTCCAGAGGCATGGCCAAAAACTCCATCTGCCCACGGTCCGGATGTGGTTCCCCGGAGACCGTCTACCATCTGCTCTGGGAGTGCGGTGCTGCGCGGGACCTGTGGGCCAGGACCAGCCCCCTGGTTTTCCCGTGCCTGCCAGCGGGTAGTGTCCAGATGGAATACAAGCTCGCCATCCTGGGGGTGGGTCAGGGCTTGAAGGACCTCACATCAAAACAATTTACCTCGCTCTGGCTCACCCTCAACCATATCAAGGATGCCATCTGGACCACCAGAAACCTGCTGGTGGGGAAACGCGTTACGGTGCCCCTCCACGCGTGCGAGCAACTTATAAGATCAACGCTGCAGGAGGCGCCGGACGTCGTCATTCGGATGGGGGGGCTGGGGTCGCATGGAAAGGTCCCGGCCACCACCGTACCTGGCCGCCCGTAGATGCACCCTCACCACACCGGCTACGGGAACAGCGGGCCAGCGGGCCGGAGGGAGGGGATCTCCGCTGGGCACCGGAAGCGGGAGGTCCGGAGCCTGTTCTGGAGACCTGGAGTGAATGGACAATCTTGATAGGGACTCACCCGCGATCCTGTACAAGAGATGATGTTTTAGTTGGCATGTTTTATTGTTTTACATCATTTATTGCTATTTATTTTCATTCATTTTACCTTCTTTTAAACCAACATTTTACACACATGGACTTTCACACGACACACCACCCAATACTGATTTTTAACCCTTAATTGTGTCATTTTTGTTTTATAAGACATGTGTAATTTTTAAAAGAAAAATGAGAAAATGTAAAGAATGAAAATGTGTCAATAAACTTTTTTCAAAAGAAAAAATCTGTTCTTATCAGTTTAATATCTGATACGTGCCCTACCCGGGCACCATATATTAAATTGATTTTTGGAACTGGGAGATGGAATAGGGGCTTGCTCCGTCCACTCCACGCATCGACCCGGTATTGCAGTACTTCTGGGAACGGTGCACCCCCTTTAAAGTGTTCAATGAGAGAAATGTTTTAGTCTTGTGTGACAGCAGATGTTCATGGAAGTAGTGTATATTGCTGTGTATGGCTGTCGTAGGTGATCATATACAATACTGGTAACGGTGGTGTGAAAATAACAAATTCAAAAATAAATAAATAAATAAATAAACTCTGTTCTTATCAGTTTCATATCTGATTCGTCCACTATCCGGGGACTGCGTATTAAATCGATCTTTGGCTCATGGAGCATGAAAAAAAGAAAAGAAGAAAAAAAAGAAGCCCGTCACTGCACATTTTTGATGTCTCTCTTATCTCTTGGAGTCTTTTGCTAACGAGCTGATGAGTTGAATCAGGTGTGTGTTCGATTGTCCGACCGTTGGTGAGGATTGCGAAGAGGGACAGGGTGCCTCTGACTGGAGGCCCGGGAATTCATACTTACCTGGCAGGGGAGACACCATGATCAGGGAGGTGGTTCACCCAGGGCGAGGCTCGGCCATTGCACTCCGGTTGTGCTGACCCCTGCGAATTCCCCAAATGTGGGAATCTCGACTGCATAATTTATGGTAGTGGGGGACTGCGTTCGCGCTCTCCCCTGGACACACACACTGGTTAACCCTCTGGGGACCAAGCTGTTTTTGGGGTCGTTGAGATGTTCTGACATGCTCTGACATTTGTGCTTTTTTCAGTTATTTATAAACATGTTAATGGCAAAGGTGTAAAATCACTCTATATAGCACAAACAGGCCTACCATAATATGCGAGCAACGTGTATGTAGATGTTTGTATTTTTAAGAGAATAATGTTTATGCGTGGTTTTTGGAAAAAATTAAAATGAAAGTTGCTGAATTAAGACCACAAAACACATATTAAATATCTGTCCACAAGACTTTTGATTAATTGATGTTGTCCCTTTGAGTTCTAGCTTCAAAATGATCTGAAAATCATCCTGCCTAATCTTTCACATAAAACACAACATTGATTTAAACATTGTAAAACAGTTTTTTTGTCAGAAGAGGTTTATGCGTGGGAGTGGTAATGGGTCATCAATATTAATGAGATTCAGACCAGGGGTGTGACATAGACGCTCCCCCAAGTGCTAATGTGCTCAAGTGAGGCAGCCTTAAAGAATGAGGAGATTCAAATGTTTTGTTTTTCAATCTGTTTTATTGTAATTTTGTAAAAACAAAAGGTATCTCACAGTAAATGCTTATGCTCCGTTGATGCGAGCTCTAAGCAAATCAAATGTGACCAAAATAAATAATCAGTCGGCTATAAACAAAGCAATTGTGAGCGATAAATAAACAAAAGTAAAGGCAGTTCGCTATCCTCGCAGACCACGCCTGCTATGCTAGCGGGCTAAGGCTAGTAGCAGAAGTTTGGAAAGGTGGATATAAGTAGTGAAATCAAAGCAATCCGATTGTTTTGAGAATACAGTTACATGTCTTGGTGCCATTTCTGAAAACAGTTCCTGTTCAACTGAAGACACAAGTGAACATTACATGCCTGGCATTTCCAAGGTGTGTCCTGCCTTTTACCAAGCTGTCCTTTGCAAAGCACACAGATCTTGCGTCCAACTGTGCAAATGTTCTTTGCATCTGAGATCAGCTCCACTCCTGGAACCGGCACATGGTCACTACTGGTTTGTGTTGGTGCTACTTTCTGTGACACACCACAGAGCTCTGCAATAAGCTGTTCCATGAACTGTTTATGGGTCATGTTACCAGATAGCTCTTTGTGGATAAGGAAAGCATTGGTGGCAGCAATGTCCAAGAAGTGTAGAAAGATCTTTCTGTACCACTTCATTGTTTTGTGTTGTGCAGTGTAGTACTGTAAGAGTTGATCGGACAGGTCAACACCACCCATGTGTTTGTTGTAGGCAGTCACAGGTGCAGGACATGGAAATGTCATTGTCCTCCATGTATCTTGTGTTTTCACCCTCCTCTGCACAGTCTCACCAGTATAAGCAGATTGAATGGTGGAACAGACAGATACCTCACGTGTGTCCATCCACTTCACAAATACAAGAGGTCCATCCCGAATCCACCTGATGGATCCCCTGGCAGATTTTTTTGAGAGTGAATTAGTTGTATCACGTGGGCAGTCCTTCCTGTTGTCCCTGTAAGTCCCACATGCACCAAACTTCATTGCAAACAAGTCTTTTAGGAGCTTTGGGCTTGTGTAAAAATTGTCCATGTACACATGGTACCCAGAGCCTAAAACTTTACAGTCTAAAAGAGATGTTACAGCATCATATGACAGTCCATGGCCTGTGGGAAAGTTGTTCTTTCCTGTGTACACAGAAAAGTCCAAAGTGTATCCATTTGAGGAGTCTGCAAGAACAAACAACTTGAAACCCCATCTGGTTGGCTTAGCTTTCATGTACTGTGTCATACCTGTGTGTGCTTTGCATGCCACCATTCTTTCATCCACAGCTAAGTTTCTTCTAGGATGATAGATGGATTTACAAGCATGACGGATAGTTTCCATGAGAGGTTTGACTCTGAAAAGACGGTCATGTTCAGGTGTGCCCCTCTTTCTGTCATTCTCCTTATCTGCATCTGGGTGACTCATGTGCACATTCCATGAAATGGTGCGGTATCTCTCTCTTGCCATGATTGTGGCAGGAAAAGGCAAAGAGAAAAGACTGTCTTGCCGCCAGTAGTCCTTGATGGAGCTGACCTTCACCATGGCCATGTAAAACACCAGCCCAATGTAGCGGTACATCTCACTGATGCTGACATCAGTCCATTTAAATTTGCGCCCCTTTGCAATTGCACCAGCAGCCTGAGCATTGGTGTTGTGGCACAGAGTTGAAACTGCATTCTCAGAAAAAAACATTTTGAAGAGAGTCTGGGGAGTGTGTGTGTCAGCAGAACTCAGCTGTGGTCCAAGTTCCCGGGCAGGCAGGAATCTCAGAGTCTGTGGAACCATATCAATGTCAGTCTCTGTTTTCCATGACAGAGTGGACTCCTTGTTGCTCGTCTGAATGTTTGTCTTGGCCCTCTTTGCCACATTCCTATAAAAATAATAATATTAATAAAGGTTAATAAAGGTTGATCAAAGTACTATCAGCATGTCAGGGCAGGGCAATCAGCATGTTGATAAAACAAAAAATATATAAGCTCTTTTATATTAACATTACCAATCAATAATTGTAATATTGTGCATGCATAACACATTTTTTGCAAAGCCACAGTAGTAGGTAAAAAAATAGTAGATAAATATGTACTTACTCTTTTTGATTTCCGTTGCTGCGTGTCCTGCGAGTTGAAGTGGAAGGCGAGAGTGAACAAGCTACATTCCTTTTAAAAAAAGTTAAAAACTGTTATTATCATATATTTTACAGAGTACTATTCCAGCACATGCATAACTGATGGACATTTAGCAATGCTGATAAAGCAACACAATATAAGCTCTTTTATATTAACATTACCAATCAATAATTGTTATATTGTGCATGCATAACACCACATTTTTTGCAAAGCCACACAGGCACATATAGGCTACATTTGTATCATCACTAAGTATATAAACAAAAATGTAACTAACATCTGTAAAATAGTAGATAAATATGTACTTACTCTTTTTGATTTCCGTTGCTGCGTGTCCTGCTAGTTGCAGTGGAAGGCGAGAGTGAACAAGCTACATTCCTTTTAAAAAAAGTTAAAAACTGTTATTATCATATATTTTACAGAGTACTATTCCAGCACATGCATAACTGATGGACATTTAGCAATGCTGATAACATAAAACATATGTAACATCAACCAATCTCCAAAAATAAATAATAAAGTCATACAGGCTCATATTATTAACACTAAGTATAAACAAAATGTAACTAACATCTGTAAAATAGTGGGTAAATATGTACTTACTCTTTCTGATTTCTGACTGTGTTGCTAAGCGCACTCCGAGTTGCAGGCGGACGTAGTGATGACGCTACATTCCTTTTAAAAAAGTTGAAGAATATTATTACATAAATATAACTATAGTAGAATTAGTCTATAATGAATAACTGATGTAAATAATTTTAGACGCGTGCAATAAGCCTATATGCGTGTCAATGGGCGATTACCGGAGAGGCACACCGCAAACATTAGCCTAACACATTTGTGCACTTCATTAACTGGGTATATTTACACATTTCAGCACATTTACACACATTTACAACTGATATTTGCGAGCATGCATCGTTAATGATAATGAGGCAGCATTTGGTTGATCAAAGTACTATCAGCATGTCAGGGCAGGGCAATCAGCATGTTGATAAAACAAAAAATATATAACCTCTTTTATATTAACATTACCAATCAATAATTGTAATATTGTGCATGCATAACACATTTTTTGCAAAGCCACAGTAGTAGGTAAAAAAATAGTAGATAAATATGTACTTACTCTTTTTGATTTCCGTTGCTGCCTGTCCTGCGAGTTGCAGTGGAAGGCGAGAGTGAACAAGCTACATTCCTTTTAAAAAAAGTTAAAAACTGTTATTATCATATATTTTACAGAGTACTATTCCAGCACATGCATAACTGATGGACATTTAGCAATGCTGATAAAGCAACACAATATAAGCTCTTTTATATTAACATTACCAATCAATAATTGTTATATTGTGCATGCATAACACCACATTTTTTGCAAAGCCACACAGGCACATATAGGCTACATTTGTATCATCACTAAGTATATAAACAAAAATGTAACTAACATCTGTAAAATAGTAGATAAATATGTACTTACTCTTTTTGATTTCCGTTGCTGCGTGTCCTGCGAGTTGCAGTGGAAGGCGAGAGTGAACAAGCTACATTCCTTTGTAAAATATATGATAATAACAGTTTTTAACTTTTTTTAAGAGTACTATTCCAGCACATGCATAACTGATGGACATTTAGCAATGCTGATAACATAAAACATATGTAACATCAACCAATCTCCAAAAATAAATAATAAAGTCATACAGGCTCATATTATTAACACTAAGTATAAACAAAATGTAACTAACATCTGTAAAATAGTGGGTAAATATGTACTTACTCTTTCTGATTTCTGACTGTGTTGCTAAGCGCACTCCGAGTTGCAGGCGGACGTAGTGATGACGCTACATTCCTTTTAAAAAAGTTGAAGAATATTATTACATAAATATAACTATAGTAGAATTAGTCTATAATGAATAACTGATGTAAATCATTTTAGACGCGTGCAATAAGCCTATATGCGTGTCAATGGGCGATTACCGGAGAGGCACACCGCAAACATTAGCCTAACACATTTGTGCACTTCATTAACTGGGTATATTTACACATTTCAGCACATTTACACACATTTACAACTGATATTTGCGAGCATGCATCGTTAATGATAATGAGGCAGCATTTATATAGTCAAAATATAATCTAAACACCTACTAGGCCTACTTTCTAAATTCTATCTTTCATACATAATGATCTAAACATATCATTTAGGCTACACATACAAATACAAATTTCCTAACCAAGGGGTGTAGCATTTGTACACAAAAAAAACAAAACAAAACATTTTTGACGTTGAAATGGTACGAGATATTAAATTCATGGTATAGATATGCACTTTCATTAGATCGTGTTGAATATAGGTAGATATCAAATGTCAATACTCTGGATGGCAAGTCCACCCAGTATAATATGTAAGCTCATGTTTTGAATAGCTTGTCAACTAATGCAAGTAAGAATAAATACTTACTCATCCGAAATTCTATCCACGGCTGGATCAAGACGCTCTTCAAAATACAAACGGTCGTCGTCAGAGTAGTCGCGCTCCTCTTCTGATGAAAATGTGGACTCTTCGTCGCTAGTATCCAGGACGAACTGAAGGGCTTCCGCACCGGTGTACCGTGTCATCTTCCCAACGCGCAGGTGACTGAATGATGAAACTTGAAGCTTTTAATGCATTTGCTTGGGGGCGTTTACCTGTTTTGCATAGACGGCTTAACACATTATCTTATGAATAGCGCGCTCCGTGAGTAGGCGTGAACGAATTAAAGACAATGAGCTCGTAATGAGCTCGACTGGAATCGCTCTCTTTTTAGACAGATTACAGAAGCTGATAATATTTGTTTTTTATATAAATTACTTCATTTAAAAGCTGCGATCTCAAGCTTTATGCCCGTGGGTCTGTTTGCCTGTTTGACTGAATTTTCGCAGAGTTATCAGATCATTTTCGAACGCGTTTCAAACGGGAGTTCACTGACAGAGAGAAGGCAGAAATCGCATCATGTTAAAGTTTCTTTATTTGTCAAAAAGCAAAACACTTTATTTTTATTGTGAATATACAGAAAAAAAATAGAAACTGAACAGGATCGATTGATGTATTACACGAAAATGAAAGATCAAAATTAACAGAGCATTTAGTGTTTATTTTCATTGCTAAAAAAAAAAAACGAGCAAAACGCGCGGGCGCGTTTTTGGTCCCCAGAGGGTTAAAAGAGCAGATTGTTAAAGCTCCAATCATTTTTCCTTCTTCTCCTGATGGTTGATGAAACCTTGGAAGTCCAGAGAACCGAACTGCAGTGGTTGATTGAGAGATAGAAAACAACCTGGGAGGCTTGTTTTTTTTTCTTCTTTTTTTTTCATTCTTCACATAATCTCCAATATTTAACGAACGCTTTGATTGACAGCAGTGGTCCAAAGTTGTTCAGAATGAGGAGTTCTATCATGTGGTATGAATACCTTGTGCACGTGTGAAAAATCACGTGATACACAGTCGTCTATGGCCGTATTCAAGCTGTTGTTTTTTTCTGTTTACAGCGCCACCAAGTGGCCAGTCGCCACATCCCTTTTCACGTGACCACAGGCTGAGCCCGTACACAGGTGTACCCACTTGGGTGTAATTGTCTCTTTGCCGTCGGAGAGTTATAGCCATTCAAGTAAAGCCCGCCTCGCCCACCGCCAACGTCTTGGCGTCCCGTCGCCAACGTGAATCGAAATTCCGACTTTTTTCCCGGTCACTGTCGGCAGTCAGACTCCAGAGAATCTTTCGGCACCGCTTTGGGTCAGATTGGGCAAACGACCCAGGACTACTGTGCAAAAGTAGGTTTTTCGGAAAATCCCAAATACCCGAAAATCTCGCCAGCGCGACCATCCGATCCGAGGCGTGCGTCTCGTTCGGCCCGAGCCAAGGATTCCGGTGATGTAAGACACTTGGGTCTGCGACGGACGGTTTAGGAGTTACGAGCCATTCCGTGCTTTTGAACGATGATGATCCAAAATCCCAGGTTGCACTCCAAAGTGTCGTGTTGTGCACTCCGTTGTGATCCGTTTTCGGTGAGCTTGTTTGTTGGCGACCTTAGGCCCTCTCGCCGCGGCCCAGGTGGGCGTGGCCTTTGGCGGCTCCCCCGCCTCGGCGTCATTGCGGCATCGCTTCTCGGCCTTTTGGCTAAGATCACGTGGTCTGGTCAGAAGTTTGGGACAGCGATCGCCTCTTGTGGGACCTTTTGGTTTCGTGTGTGGCTTGTCACACGGGACCTACATCCTTCAGGAGGTACATTGACAAGCGGCTTTTAAGTGACGACTCGTTTCTGCGAGGAATCTTGTTTTAAGGTAAGCAGGTTTTAATTTATTTATTGTATATTTATTGTTGAGTTTTAGCCGCAGCAGGCTGGTGGTGCCTCCAACATGTCGGCTGCTCGTGCCGGCGTGAGGAGGCACCACAGCGTGCGTTTTAAATTCAAAGCAAAAGAGGATGGCACTCTCCTGGCCATGTCCAGATTGGACTTTTCTAGGAAGTGCATCCAACAGATTCTTGGTTTTAAAGTTGTGGACATAAACTGCCTGTTGACTCTGCCCCTGAATCATGGTTTTGATGTAAGCTTTGCTTCGGCTTCCTTGCTAAGTACTTTTTGGACTCGGTTTGAAATGTGTAAAGCCAATTTCTCCATGTTCACTGTGGAAAAACTGACTGATAATTCACTGAAGGTTGTGATTGTCAGGATGTTTAATGAAACAGTAAGTGGAGATGACATTGCTGTATGGTTGGCAAGATATTGCTCTATTCGTGGACAACCAGTCAAGGTTTTAGATGAAGACGGTATCTGGAGCTGTGCGTGGAGAGTGCCCATAAAACAATGGGCAGATCCCAACAGCTACCATGGCCTGAGTCAAATACCTTCAATGATTGTGTTGGGAGAGAATAGAGGCTACATCCATTACCAAGGGATGCCCAAGCTATGCCGCAAGTGTGGTCAACTTGGACATCTCGCCGAGGCATGCCAAGAAGTAGTGTGTAGGAAGTGCAGAGAAATTGGGCACATTTTTGAAGAGTGCCAAAATGGCAGAAAGTGCAACCTCTGTGGAGAATCATCCCATCTCTACAGAGACTGCCCTAAAAGTTTTGCCAACAAGTTAAAAAGCAACAAAATGGCCGCCCCACCCAAAGAACAAACAATTGAGGAGGCGGGCCCTGAGGTTTTGGCGGGAAATTCAAACCCCCAGCCAGCCTCAGGGATTGGACAGGAAGGAGGAAGTGGGGCGGCCACAGGGGCGGAGTCAATTCTGGCAGTTGGTGAGGGGGAGGAAGCCAATCCTCAAAATGAAAAAGAAGACAGTATGGAGGATGTAGAGGAGGAAATGGCTTCCTCCCTAGTAACCGTGTCTGAGGTTAGTGTGTCCACTAGTGGGAGTGAAACAGACTGTTCGCTCACTAATGCTCAAGTGCAGAAAAGAACTGCGAGATCTCCTCTGGTTCAAACAGAGGAGAAAAAGCTGCGGGTAGCGCATCGGCTAGATAGTTCCCCCATGGAAGATCTAGACCGTATGTGGCCCGCAGAATCTCCAAATGAAGTCTCTTTTCTGCATTTCAAGCTAAGAACATCGTCGCCAAAGGAGTCGCAAGAGGTCCTCTCTGCGAGCCCTGAGGCGTCAAGCACTTTCCCCCTTGATCCCAGGTTCTCTGGGCAAAAGGAAAGGCAAGTGCAACAAGATGTAACATGATTTTAATTATATCTCTGTAGTCCCATGGTTTTCTTTTAAATGTCTCACACCTTTTTAACCATACTGCTCATGGCTCTCACTATCTCCACAATCAATGTGAGAAGTGTGAAGAGTAATATACGAGCACAGAGCGTGTTATCCCTTTTAAAATCTTTTAAGTCAGATGTGTTTTTATTGCAAGAATGTGGTCTGCCTTTTTTAACAAATTACAGGAAGTGGGAGGAGATTTGGACCCCAGGACCTTCCATCTGGTGTGGGTCCAATTTTAACAAAAATGACGGTGTTGCTATTTTAATTAAAAATCCCAATGTTTTGGTGAAGGGCAGCACTGTGGTGAGGGATGGGCGGGCAATTTTAGCTAATCTGACTTTTTTAGGTAAGGATTTTAACATTTTAAATGTGTATGGTTTTACAGGAAAAAACAACAGGTATGAGCTTTTAGAAGACCTGCAGCCCCACATGCTAGGTAGGGCTCCCCTAGTGGTAGCAGGGGATTTTAATTGTGTTTTATCAAGAAAGGACAGAAAGAGGGTAGGAGAGGATTTTAAGGTCGACAAGACATCGGTTTTATTGCAAAATATAGTCAAAGATTTTAAGTTAGTTGACTGCTTTAAAACAATGCATCAAAGAGAGGAGGGCTTCACCTGGTTCAGTGGTGACGGTGCCAGAGCCTCTCGAATTGACTATGTTTTTACAAGGGACTGCCCGCCGACCGATGCTACATTGACCCCCCTCTTCTTCTCTGATCACATGATGCTGTCCTGCACTCTTTCACTACCCACAGGTGTGACTGTAGGGGGAGGGCTGTGGAAGCTGAACTGCTCCCTATTGGAGGATGAGGAAGTGGTCAAAGAGTATAGGGAGCAGTTCAGCCAATGGCAGACCCTCCAGGACTTTTACGACTCACGTGCACAGTGGTGGGAGATGGTGAAACAAAAGACAGGACGGTTTTTTAAACAAATTGGAAAAGATAAAAAGAACAAAGAAAAAAGACGCATGATGGGGCTGCAAAAAAGACTGCAGAGATATTTTAACCTTTTAAACAGTGGATTGGATTTTACAGAAGAAATAAAAGAAGTAAAGAAAGAAATGTCAGATTTGTCCGAAACTAAGAGTAAAGGTGTCATTTTAAGATGTAAGGAGAGAGAAATAGAAGAAGGGGAAAAGTGTACTAGATATTTTTTTTAAAAGACAATAACACGGGGAGGGTCAATCAATACTTTAAAAACTTTTACAGGTGGGGAGGTAAATACAACAGATCTGATTTTAGGGGAAATTGAAAGTTTTTACAATAATTTATACAGCACTAAAGAGGTACACAATGGCATCTTAGAGGAAGTTTTAGGATTTTTAGATAAAAAGGTAAAGAGTCCAGATGTGCTTTTATCCCAAGATTTTACTCTTTTAGAAATGCACAAAGCTTTAAAAGGTTTTAAAAAGGGGAAGTCCCCAGGTATGGATGGACTCCCCTTTGAGTTTTATCTGACTTTCTGGGACATTTTAGCACACAACTTATTGACAGTTTTTAAAGAATTTGAGACTCTTGACAGACTTCCGGACAGCTTTAGAGTAGGGATAGTCACTTTACTACACAAAAAAGGAGACAAGACTGACTTGAGAAACTGGCGACCAATCACCCTTTTAAATTATGATTGCAAACTTTTTAGTAAGATTTTAGCTACACGTATGTCGACTGTTTTAGAGGACGTAATCCACCTGGATCAAGCATGTGCTGTGCCCGGCAGGAAGATCACGGACAGCCTGGTACTGATCAGAGACGCCATCTGTTATGCGAGAGACAGAAACATTCGGCTAGTAGTCCTAAATTTAGATTTCGAAAAAGCCTTTGACCGCGTCTCGCACCAGTACCTGCTTCAGGTACTGGGAAAAATGGGGTTTCCTGGGAGGTTTATAGCCTGGGTGGGATTGCTGTACTACGATCTGTCTAGCAGTATTTTGGTTAATGGGCATTTATCCAAAGCTGTAAAACTCTACAGCGGCGTCCGACAGGGGTGTCCTTTATCTCCCCTTCTGTATGTGGCTTGTATTGAGCCACTGGCACAAATCTTGAGAAGGGATAAATGGATTAAAGGACTAGACATCCCAGGAACTGGTGGACTGACGGCGACCTGTGTTTTATATATGGATGACGTGACCCTTTTAGCGACTGACCTTGTATCAGTACGAAGAGCAATGGACTTGACTGACTGGTACGGTCGGGCCTCGGGCGCCAAGCTCCATAGGAGCAAGTCCGAGGCCCAGCTCTTCGGGCCGTGGGGTGACGTGGACACAAGTGGACTTGATTTGAATTTTAAAGACAATAACATGAAAATTTTAGGAGTCAAATTTGACAAAGAGGGTGGAGGACAGGGAAACTGGACTGACATGTTAGGGAAAGTCAGGCAAAGACTGGGGTTTTGGGGACTAAGACAATTGACGTTAGAAGGCAAGATTTTAATTTTTAAATCCGTGATTTTACCACTGATTTTACTTGTCTGTTCTGTTTTTAGTCCCCCAAGACGATTCCTGGCCAACCTGGAGAGGGCGGTATTTTATTTCCTGTGGGGGTCCAAGTGGGAACGACTAAAGAGGGAGGTCGTCAAAAAGAAAAAAGAGAATGGCGGGAAAGGCCTCCCAGACCCCCACCTGTTTTTAGGCAGCCGCTTTGCCGCCCTCCACATCCAATACGCCCTGACCCCATCCAGAGAACACAAGACAGCAGCCATGACCCGATTCTGGATGGGGTCTTACCTAAGAACTTTGAAAATTTTACCCATTGATCTTAAATGTCCAGTGTCTTTTAACTTGCCTAAAGAATACAGTTTTATAAAGAAATTTTTAAAAAAGTACCTTTTAGAGACCAATGATGCCACCATTTTAACTAACCACAAGTCTCTTATCTCTCTTGTGCAGGATCGGGAATCGGTGAGTCCGGTTCCAGGCCTCACACTAGGTGAGGCCAAAGATGTTTGGAGGAACGCAGCCCACCCAGCTCTCCAGAACAGGCATAAGGACTTATCGTGGATGGTGGCTCATGAGATCCTCCCGGTCAGGGCGGTCATGCACTCCAGAGGCATGGCCAAAAACTCCATCTGCCCACGGTCCGGATGTGGTTCCCCGGAGACCGTCTACCATCTGCTCTGGGAGTGCGGTGCTGCGCGGGACCTGTGGGCCAGGACCAGCCCCCTGGTTTTCCCGTGCCTGCCAGCGGGTAGTGTCCAGATGGAATACAAGCTCGCCATCCTGGGGGTGGGTCAGGGCTTGAAGGACCTCACATCAAAACAATTTACCTCGCTCTGGCTCACCCTCAACCATATCAAGGATGCCATCTGGACCACCAGAAACCTGCTGGTGGGGAAACGCGTTACGGTGCCCCTCCACGCGTGCGAGCAACTTATAAGATCAACGCTGCAGGAGGCGCCGGACGTCGTCATTCGGATGGGGGGGCTGGGGTCGCATGGAAAGGTCCCGGCCACCACCGTACCTGGCCGCCCGTAGATGCACCCTCACCACACCGGCTACGGGAACAGCGGGCCAGCGGGCCGGAGGGAGGGGATCTCCGCTGGGCACCGGAAGCGGGAGGTCCGGAGCCTGTTCTGGAGACCTGGAGTGAATGGACAATCTTGATAGGGACTCACCCGCGATCCTGTACAAGAGATGATGTTTTAGTTGGCATGTTTTATTGTTTTACATCATTTATTGCTATTTATTTTCATTCATTTTACCTTCTTTTAAACCAACATTTTACACACATGGACTTTCACACGACACACCACCCAATACTGATTTTTAACCCTTAATTGTGTCATTTTTGTTTTATAAGACATGTGTAATTTTTAAAAGAAAAATGAGAAAATGTAAAGAATGAAAATGTGTCAATAAACTTTTTTCAAAAGAAAAAATCTGTTCTTATCAGTTTAATATCTGATACGTGCCCTACCCGGGCACCATATATTAAATTGATTTTTGGAACTGGGAGATGGAATAGGGGCTTGCTCCGTCCACTCCACGCATCGACCCGGTATTGCAGTACTTCTGGGAACGGTGCACCCCCTTTAAAGTGTTCAATGAGAGAAATGTTTTAGTCTTGTGTGACAGCAGATGTTCATGGAAGTAGTGTATATTGCTGTGTATGGCTGTCGTAGGTGATCATATACAATACTGGTAACGGTGGTGTGAAAATAACAAATTCAAAAATAAATAAATAAATAAATAAACTCTGTTCTTATCAGTTTCATATCTGATTCGTCCACTATCCGGGGACTGCGTATTAAATCGATCTTTGGCTCATGGAGCATGAAAAAAAGAAAAGAAGAAAAAAAAGAAGCCCGTCACTGCACATTTTTGATGTCTCTCTTATCTCTTGGAGTCTTTTGCTAACGAGCTGATGAGTTGAATCAGGTGTGTGTTCGATTGTCCGACCGTTGGTGAGGATTGCGAAGAGGGACAGGGTGCCTCTGACTGGAGGCCCGGGAATTCATACTTACCTGGCAGGGGAGACACCATGATCAGGGAGGTGGTTCACCCAGGGCGAGGCTCGGCCATTGCACTCCGGTTGTGCTGACCCCTGCGAATTCCCCAAATGTGGGAATCTCGACTGCATAATTTATGGTAGTGGGGGACTGCGTTCGCGCTCTCCCCTGGACACACACACTGGTTAAAAGAGCAGATTGTTAAAGCTCCAATCATTTTTCCTTCTTCTCCTGATGGTTGATGAAACCTTGGAAGTCCAGAGAACCGAACTGCAGTGGTTGATTGAGAGATAGAAAACAACCTGGGAGGCTTGTTTTTTTTCTTCTTTTTTTTTCATTCTTCACATAATCTCCAATATTTAACGAACGCTTTGATTGACAGCAGTGGTCCAAAGTTGTTCAGAATGAGGAGTTCTATCATGTGGTATGAATACCTTGTGCACGTGTGAAAAATCACGTGATACACAGTCGTCTATGGCCGTATTCAAGCTGTTGTTTTTTTCTGTTTACAGCGCCACCAAGTGGCCAGTCGCCACATCCCTTTTCACGTGACCACAGGCTGAGCCCGTACACAGGTGTACCCACTTGGGTGTAATTGTCTCTTTGCCGTCGGAGAGTTATAGCCATTCAAGTAAAGCCCGCCTCGCCCACCGCCAACGTCTTGGCGTCCCGTCGCCAACGTGAATCGAAATTCCGACTTTTTTCCCGGTCACTGTCGGCAGTCAGACTCCAGAGAATCTTTCGGCACCGCTTTGGGTCAGATTGGGCAAACGACCCAGGACTACTGTGCAAAAGTAGGTTTTTCGGAAAATCCCAAATACCCGAAAATCTCGCCAGCGCGACCATCCGATCCGAGGCGTGCGTCTCGTTCGGCCCGAGCCAAGGATTCCGGTGATGTAAGACACTTGGGTCTGCGACGGACGGTTTAGGAGTTACGAGCCATTCCGTGCTTTTGAACGATGATGATCCAAAATCCCAGGTTGCACTCCAAAGTGTCGTGTTGTGCACTCCGTTGTGATCCGTTTTCGGTGAGCTTGTTTGTTGGCGACCTTAGGCCCTCTCGCCGCGGCCCAGGTGGGCGTGGCCTTTGGCGGCTCCCCCGCCTCGGCGTCATTGCGGCATCGCTTCTCGGCCTTTTGGCTAAGATCACGTGGTCTGGTCAGAAGTTTGGGACAGCGATCGCCTCTTGTGGGACCTTTTGGTTTCGTGTGTGGCTTGTCACACGGGACCTACATCCTTCAGGAGGTACATTGACAAGCGGCTTTTAAGTGACGACTCGTTTCTGCGAGGAATCTTGTTTTAAGGTAAGCAGGTTTTAATTTATTTATTGTATATTTATTGTTGAGTTTTAGCCGCAGCAGGCTGGTGGTGCCTCCAACATGTCGGCTGCTCGTGCCGGCGTGAGGAGGCACCACAGCGTGCGTTTTAAATTCAAAGCAAAAGAGGATGGCACTCTCCTGGCCATGTCCAGATTGGACTTTTCTAGGAAGTGCATCCAACAGATTCTTGGTTTTAAAGTTGTGGACATAAACTGCCTGTTGACTCTGCCCCTGAATCATGGTTTTGATGTAAGCTTTGCTTCGGCTTCCTTGCTAAGTACTTTTTGGACTCGGTTTGAAATGTGTAAAGCCAATTTCTCCATGTTCACTGTGGAAAAACTGACTGATAATTCACTGAAGGTTGTGATTGTCAGGATGTTTAATGAAACAGTAAGTGGAGATGACATTGCTGTATGGTTGGCAAGATATTGCTCTATTCGTGGACAACCAGTCAAGGTTTTAGATGAAGACGGTATCTGGAGCTGTGCGTGGAGAGTGCCCATAAAACAATGGGCAGATCCCAACAGCTACCATGGCCTGAGTCAAATACCTTCAATAATTGTGTTGGGAGAGAATAGAGGCTACATCCATTACCAAGGGATGCCCAAGCTATGCCGCAAGTGTGGTCAACTTGGACATCTCGCCGAGGCATGCCAAGAAGTAGTGTGTAGGAAGTGCAGAGAAATTGGGCACATTTTTGAAGAGTGCCAAAATGGCAGAAAGTGCAACCTCTGTGGAGAATCATCCCATCTCTACAGAGACTGCCCTAAAAGTTTTGCCAACAAGTTAAAAAGCAACAAAATGGCCGCCCCACCCAAAGAACAAACAATTGAGGAGGCGGGCCCTGAGGTTTTGGCGGGAAATTCAAACCCCCAGCCAGCCTCAGGGATTGGACAGGAAGGAGGAAGTGGGGCGGCCACAGGGGCGGAGTCAATTCTGGCAGTTGGTGAGGGGGAGGAAGCCAATCCTCAAAATGAAAAAGAAGACAGTATGGAGGATGTAGAGGAGGAAATGGCTTCCTCCCTAGTAACCGTGTCTGAGGTTAGTGTGTCCACTAGTCGGAGTGAAACAGACTGTTCGCTCACTAATGCTCAAGTGCAGAAAAGAACTGCGAGATCTCCTCTGGTTCAAACAGAGGAGAAAAAGCTGCGGGTAGCGCATCGGCTAGATAGTTCCCCCATGGAAGATCTAGACCGTATGTGGCCCGCAGAATCTCCAAATGAAGTCTCTTTTCTGCATTTCAAGCTAAGAACATCGTCGCCAAAGGAGTCGCAAGAGGTCCTCTCTGCGAGCCCTGAGGCGTCAAGCACTTTCCCCCTTGATCCCAGGTTCTCTGGGCAAAAGGAAAGGCAAGTGCAACAAGATGTAACATGATTTTAATTATATCTCTGTAGTCCCATGGTTTTCTTTTAAATGTCTCACACCTTTTTAACCATACTGCTCATGGCTCTCACTATCTCCACAATCAATGTGAGAAGTGTGAAGAGTAATATACGAGCACAGAGCGTGTTATCCCTTTTAAAATCTTTTAAGTCAGATGTGTTTTTATTGCAAGAATGTGGTCTGCCTTTTTTAACAAATTACAGGAAGTGGGAGGAGATTTGGACCCCAGGACCTTCCATCTGGTGTGGGTCCAATTTTAACAAAAATGACGGTGTTGCTATTTTAATTAAAAATCCCAATGTTTTGGTGAAGGGCAGCACTGTGGTGAGGGATGGGCGGGCAATTTTAGCTAATCTGACTTTTTTAGGTAAGGATTTTAACATTTTAAATGTGTATGGTTTTACAGGAAAAAACAACAGGTATGAGCTTTTAGAAGACCTGCAGCCCCACATGCTAGGTAGGGCTCCCCTAGTGGTAGCAGGGGATTTTAATTGTGTTTTATCAAGAAAGGACAGAAAGAGGGTAGGAGAGGATTTTAAGGTCGACAAGACATCGGTTTTATTGCAAAATATAGTCAAAGATTTTAAGTTAGTTGACTGCTTTAAAACAATGCATCAAAGAGAGGAGGGCTTCACCTGGTTCAGTGGTGACGGTGCCAGAGCCTCTCGAATTGACTATGTTTTTACAAGGGACTTCCCGCCGACCGATGCTACATTGACCCCCCTCTTCTTCTCTGATCACATGATGCTGTCCTGCACTCTTTCACTACCCACAGGTGTGACTGTAGGGGGAGGGCTGTGGAAGCTGAACTGCTCCCTATTGGAGGATGAGGAAGTGGTCAAAGAGTATAGGGAGCAGTTCAGCCAATGGCAGACCCTCCAGGACTTTTACGACTCACGTGCACAGTGGTGGGAGATGGTGAAACAAAAGACAGGACGGTTTTTTAAACAAATTGGAAAAGATAAAAAGAACAAAGAAAAAAGACGCATGATGGGGCTGCAAAAAAGACTGCAGAGATATTTTAACCTTTTAAACAGTGGATTGGATTTTACAGAAGAAATAAAAGAAGTAAAGAAAGAAATGACAGATTTGTCCGAAACTAAGAGTAAAGGTGTCATTTTAAGATGTAAGGAGAGAGAAATAGAAGAAGGGGAAAAGTGTACTAGATATTTTTTTTAAAAGACAATAACACGGGGAGGGTCAATCAATACTTTAAAAACTTTTACAGGTGGGGAGGTAAATACAACAGATCTGATTTTAGGGGAAATTGAAAGTTTTTACAATAATTTATACAGCACTAAAGAGGTACACAATGGCATCTTAGAGGAAGTTTTAGGATTTTTAGATAAAAAGGTAAAGAGTCCAGATGTGCTTTTATCCCAAGATTTTACTCTTTTAGAAATGCACAAAGCTTTAAAAGGTTTTAAAAAGGGGAAGTCCCCAGGTATGGATGGACTCCCCTTTGAGTTTTATCTGACTTTCTGGGACATTTTAGCACACAACTTATTGACAGTTTTTAAAGAATTTGAGACTCTTGACAGACTTCCGGACAGCTTTAGAGTAGGGATAGTCACTTTACTACACAAAAAAGGAGACAAGACTGACTTGAGAAACTGGCGACCAATCACCCTTTTAAATTATGATTGCAAACTTTTTAGTAAGATTTTAGCTACACGTATGTCGACTGTTTTAGAGGACGTAATCCACCTGGATCAAGCATGTGCTGTGCCCGGCAGGAAGATCACGGACAGCCTGGTACTGATCAGAGACGCCATCTGTTATGCGAGAGACAGAAACATTCGGCTAGTAGTCCTAAATTTAGATTTCGAAAAAGCCTTTGACCGCGTCTCGCACCAGTACCTGCTTCAGGTACTGGGAAAAATGGGGTTTCCTGGGAGGTTTATAGCCTGGGTGGGATTGCTGTACTACGATCTGTCTAGCAGTATTTTGGTTAATGGGCATTTATCCAAAGCTGTAAAACTCTACAGCGGCGTCCGACAGGGGTGTCCTTTATCTCCCCTTCTGTATGTGGCTTGTATTGAGCCACTGGCACAAATCTTGAGAAGGGATAAATGGATTAAAGGACTAGACATCCCAGGAACTGGTGGACTGACGGCGACCTGTGTTTTATATATGGATGACGTGACCCTTTTAGCGACTGACCTTGTATCAGTACGAAGAGCAATGGACTTGACTGACTGGTACGGTCGGGCCTCGGGCGCCAAGCTCCATAGGAGCAAGTCCGAGGCCCAGCTCTTCGGGCCGTGGGGTGACGTGGACACAGGTGGACTTGATTTGAATTTTAAAGACAATAACATGAAAATTTTAGGAGTCAAATTTGACAAAGAGGGTGGAGGACAGGGAAACTGGACTGACATGTTAGGGAAAGTCAGGCAAAGACTGGGGTTTTGGGGACTAAGACAATTGACGTTAGAAGGCAAGATTTTAATTTTTAAATCCGTGATTTTACCACTGATTTTACTTGTCTGTTCTGTTTTTAGTCCCCCAAGACGATTCCTGGCCAACCTGGAGAGGGCGGTATTTTATTTCCTGTGGGGGTCCAAGTGGGAACGACTAAAGAGGGAGGTCGTCAAAAAGAAAAAAGAGAATGGCGGGAAAGGCCTCCCAGACCCCCACCTGTTTTTAGGCAGCCGCTTTGCCGCCCTCCACATCCAATACGCCCTGACCCCATCCAGAGAACACAAGACAGCAGCCATGACCCGATTCTGGATGGGGTCTTACCTAAGAACTTTGAAAATTTTACCCATTGATCTTAAATGTCCAGTGTCTTTTAACTTGCCTAAAGAATACAGTTTTATAAAGAAATTTTTAAAAAAGTACCTTTTAGAGACCAATGATGCCACCATTTTAACTAACCACAAGTCTCTTATCTCTCTTGTGCAGGATCGGGAATCGGTGAGTCCGGTTCCAGGCCTCACACTAGGTGAGGCCAAAGATGTTTGGAGGAACGCAGCCCACCCAGCTCTCCAGAACAGGCATAAGGACTTATCGTGGATGGTGGCTCATGAGATCCTCCCGGTCAGGGCGGTCATGCACTCCAGAGGCATGGCCAAAAACTCCATCTGCCCACGGTCCGGATGTGGTTCCCCGGAGACCGTCTACCATCTGCTCTGGGAGTGCGGTGCTGCGCGGGACCTGTGGGCCAGGACCAGCCCCCTGGTTTTCCCGTGCCTGCCAGCGGGTAGTGTCCAGATGGAATACAAGCTCGCCATCCTGGGGGTGGGTCAGGGCTTGAAGGACCTCACATCAAAACAATTTACCTCGCTCTGGCTCACCCTCAACCATATCAAGGATGCCATCTGGACCACCAGAAACCTGCTGGTGGGGAAACGCGTTACGGTGCCCCTCCACGCGTGCGAGCAACTTATAAGATCAACGCTGCAGGAGGCGCCGGACGTCGTCATTCGGATGGGGGGGCTGGGGTCGCATGGAAAGGTCCCGGCCACCACCGTACCTGGCCGCCCGTAGATGCACCCTCACCACACCGGCTACGGGAACAGCGGGCCAGCGGGCCGGAGGGAGGGGATCTCCGCTGGGCACCGGAAGCGGGAGGTCCGGAGCCTGTTCTGGAGACCTGGAGTGAATGGACAATCTTGATAGGGACTCACCCGCGATCCTGTACAAGAGATGATGTTTTAGTTGGCATGTTTTATTGTTTTACATCATTTATTGCTATTTATTTTCATTCATTTTACCTTCTTTTAAACCAACATTTTACACACATGGACTTTCACACGACACACCACCCAATACTGATTTTTAACCCTTAATTGTGTCATTTTTGTTTTATAAGACATGTGTAATTTTTAAAAGAAAAATGAGAAAATGTAAAGAATGAAAATGTGTCAATAAACTTTTTTCGAAAGAAAAAATCTGTTCTTATCAGTTTAATATCTGATACGTGCCCTACCCGGGCACCATATATTAAATTGATTTTTGGAACTGGGAGATGGAATAGGGGCTTGCTCCGTCCACTCCACGCATCGACCCGGTATTGCAGTACTTCTGGGAACGGTGCACCCCCTTTAAAGTGTTCAATGAGAGAAATGTTTTAGTCTTGTGTGACAGCAGATGTTCATGGAAGTAGTGTATATTGCTGTGTATGGCTGTCGTAGGTGATCATATACAATACTGGTAACGGTGGTGTGAAAATAACAAATTCAAAAATAAATAAATAAATAAATAAACTCTGTTCTTATCAGTTTCATATCTGATTCGTCCACTATCCGGGGACTGCGTATTAAATCGATCTTTGGCTCATGGAGCATGAAAAAAAGAAAAGAAGAAAAAAAAGAAGCCCGTCACTGCACATTTTTGATGTCTCTCTTATCTCTTGGAGTCTTTTGCTAACGAGCTGATGAGTTGAATCAGGTGTGTGTTCGATTGTCCGACCGTTGGTGAGGATTGCGAAGAGGGACAGGGTGCCTCTGACTGGAGGCCCGGGAATTCATACTTACCTGGCAGGGGAGACACCATGATCAGGGAGGTGGTTCACCCAGGGCGAGGCTCGGCCATTGCACTCCGGTTGTGCTGACCCCTGCGAATTCCCCAAATGTGGGAATCTCGACTGCATAATTTATGGTAGTGGGGGACTGCGTTCGCGCTCTCCCCTGGACACACACACTGGTTAAAAGAGCAGATTGTTAAAGCTCCAATCATTTTTCCTTCTTCTCCTGATGGTTGATGAAACCTTGGAAGTCCAGAGAACCGAACTGCAGTGGTTGATTGAGAGATAGAAAACAACCTGGGAGGCTTGTTTTTTTTTCTTCTTTTTTTTTCATTCTTCACATAATCTCCAATATTTAACGAACGCTTTGATTGACAGCAGTGGTCCAAAGTTGTTCAGAATGAGGAGTTCTATCATGTGGTATGAATACCTTGTGCACGTGTGAAAAATCACGTGATACACAGTCGTCTATGGCCGTATTCAAGCTGTTGTTTTTTTCTGTTTACAGCGCCACCAAGTGGCCAGTCGCCACATCCCTTTTCACGTGACCACAGGCTGAGCCCGTACACAGGTGTACCCACTTGGGTGTAATTGTCTCTTTGCCGTCGGAGAGTTATAGCCATTCAAGTAAAGCCCGCCTCGCCCACCGCCAACGTCTTGGCGTCCCGTCGCCAACGTGAATCGAAATTCCGACTTTTTTCCCGGTCACTGTCGGCAGTCAGACTCCAGAGAATCTTTCGGCACCGCTTTGGGTCAGATTGGGCAAACGACCCAGGACTACTGTGCAAAAGTAGGTTTTTCGGAAAATCCCAAATACCCGAAAATCTCGCCAGCGCGACCATCCGATCCGAGGCGTGCGTCTCGTTCGGCCCGAGCCAAGGATTCCGGTGATGTAAGACACTTGGGTCTGCGACGGACGGTTTAGGAGTTACGAGCCATTCCGTGCTTTTGAACGATGATGATCCAAAATCCCAGGTTGCACTCCAAAGTGTCGTGTTGTGCACTCCGTTGTGATCCGTTTTCGGTGAGCTTGTTTGTTGGCGACCTTAGGCCCTCTCGCCGCGGCCCAGGTGGGCGTGGCCTTTGGCGGCTCCCCCGCCTCGGCGTCATTGCGGCATCGCTTCTCGGCCTTTTGGCTAAGATCACGTGGTCTGGTCAGAAGTTTGGGACAGCGATCGCCTCTTGTGGGACCTTTTGGTTTCGTGTGTGGCTTGTCACACGGGACCTACATCCTTCAGGAGGTACATTGACAAGCGGCTTTTAAGTGACGACTCGTTTCTGCGAGGAATCTTGTTTTAAGGTAAGCAGGTTTTAATTTATTTATTGTATATTTATTGTTGAGTTTTAGCCGCAGCAGGCTGGTGGTGCCTCCAACATGTCGGCTGCTCGTGCCGGCGTGAGGAGGCACCACAGCGTGCGTTTTAAATTCAAAGCAAAAGAGGATGGCACTCTCCTGGCCATGTCCAGATTGGACTTTTCTAGGAAGTGCATCCAACAGATTCTTGGTTTTAAAGTTGTGGACATAAACTGCCTGTTGACTCTGCCCCTGAATCATGGTTTTGATGTAAGCTTTGCTTCGGCTTCCTTGCTAAGTACTTTTTGGACTCGGTTTGAAATGTGTAAAGCCAATTTCTCCATGTTCACTGTGGAAAAACTGACTGATAATTCACTGAAGGTTGTGATTGTCAGGATGTTTAATGAAACAGTAAGTGGAGATGACATTGCTGTATGGTTGGCAAGATATTGCTCTATTCGTGGACAACCAGTCAAGGTTTTAGATGAAGACGGTATCTGGAGCTGTGCGTGGAGAGTGCCCATAAAACAATGGGCAGATCCCAACAGCTACCATGGCCTGAGTCAAATACCTTCAATGATTGTGTTGGGAGAGAATAGAGGCTACATCCATTACCAAGGGATGCCCAAGCTATGCCGCAAGTGTGGTCAACTTGGACATCTCGCCGAGGCATGCCAAGAAGTAGTGTGTAGGAAGTGCAGAGAAATTGGGCACATTTTTGAAGAGTGCCAAAATGGCAGAAAGTGCAACCTCTGTGGAGAATCATCCCATCTCTACAGAGACTGCCCTAAAAGTTTTGCCAACAAGTTAAAAAGCAACAAAATGGCCGCCCCACCCAAAGAACAAACAATTGAGGAGGCGGGCCCTGAGGTTTTGGCGGGAAATTCAAACCCCCAGCCAGCCTCAGGGATTGGACAGGAAGGAGGAAGTGGGGCGGCCACAGGGGCGGAGTCAATTCTGGCAGTTGGTGAGGGGGAGGAAGCCAATCCTCAAAATGAAAAAGAAGACAGTATGGAGGATGTAGAGGAGGAAATGGCTTCCTCCCTAGTAACCGTGTCTGAGGTTAGTGTGTCCACTAGTCGGAGTGAAACAGACTGTTCGCTCACTAATGCTCAAGTGCAGAAAAGAACTGCGAGATCTCCTCTGGTTCAAACAGAGGAGAAAAAGCTGCGGGTAGCGCATCGGCTAGATAGTTCCCCCATGGAAGATCTAGACCGTATGTGGCCCGCAGAATCTCCAAATGAAGTCTCTTTTCTGCATTTCAAGCTAAGAACATCGTCGCCAAAGGAGTCGCAAGAGGTCCTCTCTGCGAGCCCTGAGGCGTCAAGCACTTTCCCCCTTGATCCCAGGTTCTCTGGGCAAAAGGAAAGGCAAGTGCAACAAGATGTAACATGATTTTAATTATATCTCTGTAGTCCCATGGTTTTCTTTTAAATGTCTCACACCTTTTTAACCATACTGCTCATGGCTCTCACTATCTCCACAATCAATGTGAGAAGTGTGAAGAGTAATATACGAGCACAGAGCGTGTTATCCCTTTTAAAATCTTTTAAGTCAGATGTGTTTTTATTGCAAGAATGTGGTCTGCCTTTTTTAACAAATTACAGGAAGTGGGAGGAGATTTGGACCCCAGGACCTTCCATCTGATGTGGGTCCAATTTTAACAAAAATGACGGTGTTGCTATTTTAATTAAAAATCCCAATGTTTTGGTGAAGGGCAGCACTGTGGTGAGGGATGGGCGGGCAATTTTAGCTAATCTGACTTTTTTAGGTAAGGATTTTAACATTTTAAATGTGTATGGTTTTACAGGAAAAAACAACAGGTATGAGCTTTTAGAAGACCTGCAGCCCCACATGCTAGGTAGGGCTCCCCTAGTGGTAGCAGGGGATTTTAATTGTGTTTTATCAAGAAAGGACAGAAAGAGGGTAGGAGAGGATTTTAAGGTCGACAAGACATCGGTTTTATTGCAAAATATAGTCAAAGATTTTAAGTTAGTTGACTGCTTTAAAACAATGCATCAAAGAGAGGAGGGCTTCACCTGGTTCAGTGGTGACGGTGCCAGAGCCTCTCGAATTGACTATGTTTTTACAAGGGACTGCCCGCCGACCGATGCTACATTGACCCCCCTCTTCTTCTCTGATCACATGATGCTGTCCTGCACTCTTTCACTACCCACAGGTGTGACTGTAGGGGGAGGGCTGTGGAAGCTGAACTGCTCCCTATTGGAGGATGAGGAAGTGGTCAAAGAGTATAGGGAGCAGTTCAGCCAATGGCAGACCCTCCAGGACTTTTACGACTCACGTGCACAGTGGTGGGAGATGGTGAAACAAAAGACAGGACGGTTTTTTAAACAAATTGGAAAAGATAAAAAGAACAAAGAAAAAAGACGCATGATGGGGCTGCAAAAAAGACTGCAGAGATATTTTAACCTTTTAAACAGTGGATTGGATTTTACAGAAGAAATAAAAGAAGTAAAGAAAGAAATGACAGATTTGTCCGAAACTAAGAGTAAAGGTGTCATTTTAAGATGTAAGGAGAGAGAAATAGAAGAAGGGGAAAAGTGTACTAGATATTTTTTTTAAAAGACAATAACACGGGGAGGGTCAATCAATACTTTAAAAACTTTTACAGGTGGGGAGGTAAATACAACAGATCTGATTTTAGGGGAAATTGAAAGTTTTTACAATAATTTATACAGCACTAAAGAGGTACACAATGGCATCTTAGAGGAAGTTTTAGGATTTTTAGATAAAAAGGTAAAGAGTCCAGATGTGCTTTTATCCCAAGATTTTACTCTTTTAGAAATGCACAAAGCTTTAAAAGGTTTTAAAAAGGGGAAGTCCCCAGGTATGGATGGACTCCCCTTTGAGTTTTATCTGACTTTCTGGGACATTTTAGCACACAACTTATTGACAGTTTTTAAAGAATTTGAGACTCTTGACAGACTTCCGGACAGCTTTAGAGTAGGGATAGTCACTTTACTACACAAAAAAGGAGACAAGACTGACTTGAGAAACTGGCGACCAATCACCCTTTTAAATTATGATTGCAAACTTTTTAGTAAGATTTTAGCTACACGTATGTCGACTGTTTTAGAGGACGTAATCCACCTGGATCAAGCATGTGCTGTGCCCGGCAGGAAGATCACGGACAGCCTGGTACTGATCAGAGACGCCATCTGTTATGCGAGAGACAGAAACATTCGGCTAGTAGTCCTAAATTTAGATTTCGAAAAAGCCTTTGACCGCGTCTCGCACCAGTACCTGCTTCAGGTACTGGGAAAAATGGGGTTTCCTGGGAGGTTTATAGCCTGGGTGGGATTGCTGTACTACGATCTGTCTAGCAGTATTTTGGTTAATGGGCATTTATCCAAAGCTGTAAAACTCTACAGCGGCGTCCGACAGGGGTGTCCTTTATCTCCCCTTCTGTATGTGGCTTGTATTGAGCCACTGGCACAAATCTTGAGAAGGGATAAATGGATTAAAGGACTAGACATCCCAGGAACTGGTGG